>NC_134691.1:135931290-136028790 GCF_050947455.1 Rhinoderma darwinii | reverse complement strand
GTGTTCATGCCTAGTGTGTTCCTACCCTAAGGCCGGATTTACACGAGCGTGTGCTTTTTGCGCGCGCAAAAACGTGGCATTTTGCGCATGCAAAAGGTCCATAACAGCTCCGTGTGTCAGCAGCGTATGACACTCTGTTTGTATGTTTGTAGCACGTGGTGCTTTTGTTTTCATTCATAGTTTATACGGCTGCGGAAGTGCTGGGCGTGATTTTCACGCACCCATTGACTTCAATGGGTGCGTGATGCGCTAACAATGCACAAATATCGGACATGTCGTGAGTTTTACGCAGCGGACACACGCTGCGTGAAAATCACTGGCAGTCTGCACGGCCCCATAGAGTAAAATAGGTCCGTGCGAGGCGCGTGAAAATCACGCACGTTGCACGGATGTATTACACGTTCGTCTGAATAAGCCCTAACAATAAGGCCCAGTTCACAGAGTTTTTGGGGCTTGATATTGACTCGGACACTGCGTCAGAATCAGCACCAAACAACTTCCAAAACCGCCTCCCATTGATTTAATCTGAAATCAATGGGAGCCAGTCGCGGAAAAAGAAAAAGCAGCACGTCCTTTCTTGCCGCGGTTCTGCCTCTGACCTCCCATCGAAATCAATGGGAGGCAGAAAATGCATTTTTCGCTGCGTTTTTTGTCTGCTGTCCTCAATCGCCGCGGGCAAAAAACGCGGCAAGATAGTGTGGGCAGGTCAAAATCTGCCTCAAAATTCGGTGAGCGGTTCCAGGCGGTCGCGGGTGCGCATGCGCGGGAGTTTGCGGGTGCGCGCGATCGGTCGCACGAGCGGCGGTGTTTGACGGCCCCCATGCTACCCAGGGCCGCCATCAGGGGGGGTATTAGGGGTACTGATGTGAGAGGCCCGGCCAAACCTAATTGAAAGGGGTCCCGCAGCTCATGACATTCTTTTGGTGAAAAAAACAGGCCCCATTGCAGGGGCCTGTTTTTTTTCTACCAAAGGCAAGTCGCGGCAGTTTGCCGGGCCCCCCTTTCAATTAGGTTTGGCCGGGCCTCTCACATCAGTACCCCTAATACCCCCCCCCTGATGGCGGCCCTGGGTACCATGATATAGTGCTAAACGGAGTACCGTTAACAGGCGGTGCCACGGTAGGGGGGCCCAGAAAATTTAGCTATAGGGGGCCCTGAAATTCCTGATGGCGGCCCTGCATACACACACTATATATACATACACACAATATATATATACATACATACACACTATATATACATGCATAGACACACACTATATATACATACACACACTATATATACATACATGCACACACTATACATACATACACACACTATATACATACATACATACACACACTATATATACATACATACACACACTATATACATACATACATACACACACACACTATATACATACATACATACACACACACACACACACACACACTATATATACACACACACTATATATACATATACACATGTACACATCACAGACACAGGAATATGCACATTATACCTTTTATGCAGGATATTTGTGAAGGGCGTTCAGCAGCTTTGATGGCCCGACACAGTGCCGCAGGCAGTCTCCCCTCCCCCTCCGTCATGTCCCGACTAGTAACTGCAGTAGCAGGAGGAGAGGGGTGTAGAGCAGAGAAGGGGGGCTGGAGGGGGAGCATCAAAAGCAGCACAGGGAGAGATCGCAGCACACACCACGGCTGCTAATAGCTGGGAGTCGGGCAGAAACTCCCCTCGCTTCATGACAGGTGCGGCCCTGGCACCAGGGCCCCCTCCGGTGCTAGCGACGCCACTGGGCATGAGGGGGTCCGTACGGTCATGGCAGCTATGGGCCCCCTGGGAGCCTTGGGCCCCGGGCGGCCGCCCGAACTGTCCTAATGATGATCCGCCACTGGTCGGCGCGATGATGTCATCACGCCGCCTGCGCCGTTATGCTGGATGACGCCGTCTGGTCTCTGACCACTCCTGCATCACTGGAGGAAGGCGCGGGAATGGGGACAGGTGAGAATGTTTTTTTTTTATCTGGCTGGCGTTGGGGGCAATAGCTACAGGGGTCATTATCTACTTAGGGCATTGTAACTGGCGCTATTTACAGGGGACATTATCTACAGGGGACGTTGTAACTGGCGCTATCTAGAGGGGACATTATCTACAGAGGGCATTGTCTACAGAGGGCATTCTAACTGGCACTATCCAGAGGAGACATTATCTACAGTGGGCATTGTAACTGGCGCTATCTACTGGGGACATTATCTACAGTGGGCATTGTAACTGGCGCTATCTACAGAGGACATTATCTACAGAGGGCATTCTAACTGGCGCAATCTACAGGGGACGTTATCTACATAGGGCATTGTAACTAGCGCTATCTACAGGGGACATTATCTACAGTGGGCATTGTAACTGGCGCTATCTACAGGGGGCATTGTGACTGTTGCTATCTACAGGGGGCAATTTTAGTATGTGGTGTTTTACTTTACAGTGTTTGACACAATTTCATTCATGGGCACAGTGTATAATACTATTATATACAGGGGCACAGTGTATGGTAGTATTATATTAAGGGCACAGAGTATAATACTATTATTTTCAGGGGCGCAGTGTATAGTACTTGTAACGTCCGTGGTCGCTGATCACAAACTCCTTCCAGTCGACGCCCTTCTCTCCAGAGATGTCTGCACATACGGCCATCCTGTTCCACAGTGACCACCAGGGTGCGCTCGCGAGCTCAGTCCAGACTTAAGAAGCCAAAGCGCACGCAGGTGGGAGATTGAGCTGATTGTTCCCAGAGCACCCTGGGCTATAAGAAGGGGCCAACCCCTTCCTCCCATGCCTGAGCATCGTACACAAAGTTTGTCTATGGAAATGGTCTCCTATTGTCTTCCAGTTCCCTGTGTTTCCCGTTCCTGTATCCCGTGCTATCCTGGTCAAGTGCCGCGCTGAGCTGTAGTCGTGCGGTGCTGCATACCACGCCTGTCCTGCTACACCACACCTGACTGCTGCCTAGTGCCAGCCGAGCCTGCCTTGCTACTGTCCGAGCTGCCACAGGTACCCTATACGAACTATACTGTTACCCGCGCCCTGTTGGCCAGCTGACATACTGCCAAGGCGGTACAGCCCAGTGGGTACACGAACCCAACGTGACACTACGCTCAGGCCATGGACCCCGCTGATTTTTTTTGGCGCATTTTACGTGCCAAAAAACACATAAAAAAACGCTTGATTACGCTTTTCATTTACATAATTGTAAACCCGTTGCGTAAGTAAAGAACTGTCGAGTCAATTCCTTTGCACATAAAACAACCAAAATGTTCCCATAGTCAATGGGAGTCCTAGTAATGCGCCCAAAAACTTACGCTTGATTAAGCTTCGCCTTTACATCAATGGAAAAGCGAGCCGTTAGTTTTTTATGCAAGAGTTTTTAAAAACCGTGTTGCGTAAAAAAACTGCAAAAAAAGCCCCCTGCAAATAAAAAGGAATTGTGCATGACCCCATAGAAATGAATGTTAGCGTGCTATCCGTAGAAAAAAAACGGATAGCACACTGAAACATTTCACTTAAGTGTGCTTGAGGCCTAACTTAATTTGTTTTGCAAGTTCCGCTGGACCTATTGGACTACGTTGTGGATTTGGTGGACTACTGCGATGATCTACGGGTTTTTAACCCCTTTAGGATGCAGCCTGTTTTGGCCTTGTGGCACAGCCGATTTTTTTCAAATCTGACATGTGTCACTTTATGTGGTAATAACTCTGGAATGCTTTTACCTATCCAAGCGATTCTCAGATTGTTTTCTCGTGACATATTGTACTTTATGATAGTGGAAAAATTTGGTCGATAAATTCAATATTTATTAGCGAAATACACCAAAATTTAGAGAAAATTTGTAAAAATGTGAATTTTTCTAAATTTAAATGTATCTGCTTGTAAAACCGATAGTAATACCACACAAAATAGTCACTAGTTACCATTTCCCATATGTGTACTTTATATTTGCATCGTTTTTTGAACATCCTTTTATTTTTCTAGGACGTTACAAGGCTTAGAACTTAGCAGCAATTTCTCACATTTTCAAGAAAAATTCAAAAGGCTATTTTTACAGGGACCAGTTTAGTTCTGAAGTGGTTTTGAGGGCCTTATATATTAGAATCCCCCAATAAATCACCCCATTTTAAAAACTGCACTCCTCAAAGTATTCAAAACCGCATTCAGAAAGTTTCTTAACCCTTTAGGCGTTTCACAGGAAATAAAGCAAAGTAGAGGGGAAATTTACAAATTTCATTTTTTTTGCCGAAATTCATTTGTAATAAAAAAAATTGTGTAACGCAGAAGGTTTTACCAGAGAAATACAACTCAATATTTATTGCCCAGGTCCTGCAGTTTTTAGGAATATCCCACATGTGGCCCTAGTGCCCTAATGGACCGAAACACCGGCCTCTGAAGCAAAGGTGCACCTAGTGGATTTTGGGGCCTGCTTATTTTTAGATTATATTTTAGGCACCATGTCAGGTTTGAATATGTCTTGTGGTGCCAAAGCAATGGAAACTCCCAAAAGTGACCCCATTTTGGAAACTAGACCCCCTCAAGGAATTTATTTAGGGGTATAGTTAGCACTTTGACCCCACAGGTATTTTGCTATATTTATTGGAGTTAGTCTGTGAAAATGAAAATCTACTTTTTTTCTGAAAAAACATAGAAATGTTTAATATTTGCAAGGAATAAAGAAGAAAATGCACCCCAACATTTGTAAAGCATCTTCTCCCGATTACGGAAATACCCCATATGTGGTAATAAACTGCTTTTTGGACCCACGGCAGCGCTCAGAAGAAAGGGAGCGCCATTTGGATTTTGGAGCGCAGATTTTGCTGGATTGGCTTTTAGTGCCATGTCGCGATTGCAACGCCCTGGAGGGAACAAAACAGTGGAAACACCCCAAAAGTGACCCCATTTGGAAAACTACACCCCTCAAGGAATTTTTCTAGGGGCATAGTAAGCATTTATACCACACAGGTTTTTTTTGCAGAATTTAGTAGAATTAGGCCGTGAAAATGAATATAAACATTTTTGTCCACTAAAATGTTGAATTTTTTTCTTTTTCACAAGGGATAAAGGAGAAAAAGTCGCCCTAAGGGATTATTTAGATGAACGTGATATACGTCCGTGCATCGCGCGTGATTTTCACGCGCCTCGCACGGACCTACGTTATTCTATGGGGCCTTAGAGACTGTCCGTGGGTTTCACGCAGCGTGTGTCCACTGCGTAAAACTCACGACATGTCCTATATTTGTGCGTTGTTCGCGCATCACGCACCCATTGAAGTCAATGGGTGCGTGAAAATCCTGCGCAGCACACGGAAGCACTTCCGTGTGACGCGTGTGATTCGCACAACAGCAGTAAGAACTATGAATGTAAACAGAAAAGCACCACGTGCTTTTCTGTTTACAAACATAGTGTCATAATGATGGCAGCTGATGGCAGCTGCGCGAAAATCACGCAGCCACGTATCATACGCTGCTGACACACGGAGCTGTTAAGTGCCTTTAGCGTGCGCAAAACGCCACGTTTTCTGCGCGCGCAAAACGCACACGCTCGTGTAAATCCGCCCTTAGTCTGTCTTGCAAATGGTCTCCTAAGTGTCTTCCAGCTTCCCAGTGTTCCCCGTACCTGTATCCTGTTTCCCGTGCTATCAGTCATGTTTTTGTTTGCATCTCCATGCCTGTTCTACTGCACCACACCTGACGTCTGCCTGCTGCCTGGTCCCAGCCGAGCCTGCCTTGCTACTGTCTACATTGCCTCAGATACCCTTTTCTGGACTATAGACTCTGTACCAGTAGTGTAACTACAGGGGTCGCAGCGGTCGCAATTGCAACCGTGCCCAGAAGCCAGGGGGGCCCGTGAACCCCCTCACCACATCAATGAAAAGTTACTATAGTAACTGGGACCTATGTAATAAACTACACCGGCCCCTGTTACTATAGTAACTGACAGTACTTAACCCTCCTCTTCCTGGAGCGCATCAGAGGTTCTGACGTCACAGCGCTATGCGCAGCACATAACATCACGACACTATGCGCTGTGCACAACATCCCTACACTTGGAGTGAGGGCTTGCGGCCGAAGAGGAGGTAAGTTTAATTTTAGTGTCTTGCTGATGGGTTGGGGTCCGACACTTGGGACCCCCCGCCAATCAGCTGTTTTGAAGGGGATGCAGCCGCTCGTACGAGCGCTACTTTCCATTCATTCCGGTCACTTTCTCACACTGAATCGCCGACACGGACGTGTCAGCGATTCAGTGTGAGCAAGTAAGGGAAATGAAGGGGAAGCCGCACTCTTACGAGATCTGCACCCCCTACAAGACAGCTTGGCGGGGGTCCCGGGAGTCTGACCCCAACCCATCAGCTATTAATGGCCTATACTGAGGATAGGCTATCAATGTTTAGGGACTGGACATCCCTACCGTGTGTTAGGCTTAGATACAGGGCCCCAGCTTATACTGCATAAGAATACTGTCTGCTGGACCCTGTGTCTAAGCCTATATTAGGCTTAGATACAGGGCCCCAGCTTATACTGCATAAGAATACTGTCTGCTGGACCCTGTGTCTAAGCCTATATTAGGCTTAGATACAGGGTCCAACTAACAGTATCACACATGCACATGGGCCCTGTTCACATCACCGCTGCCCTTCCGTTGAGGGGTTCGGTCTAGTTAATCCCTCAACATAAAGGCAAACGTAAACCTTTGCTTCCATTTGCATCACCATTGATCTCAATGGTGATGGAAACTTTGCTAATGGTTTCCGTTTGTCACCGTTGTGAACGGGTTCTGTTGTTTTGGCAGAATCAATAGCGCAGTCGACAATGCAAAACAACGGAACCCTGCCACAACAGTGACAAACGGAAATCTTTAGCAACGTTTCCGTCACCATTGAGATCAATGGTGAGGGAAACGGAAGCAGAGATTTCAGTTTGCCTTTCTGTTGAGGGGTTAACCCGACGGAACCCATCAACGGAAGGGCAGCGGTGATGTGAACAGGCCCTTACTAATGTTTTTTTTGTGTTTTTTTTAAACCGGTTCGGTTAGATGACGGCTTCTTTATTCTCAATAAAATGGTTAATGAGGGTTGTGTCGGGGTGTTTTATTTCAATAAATCTATTTTTTCTATGTCTTTGTATTTTCTTTTAACTTTATCGCTACCAACTTACTAATGGCCGCTGACAGATTGACAGCATCCATTACTAAGCTTGGGCTTAGTGTTAGCTGGTGAAAAGGCTAACACTAACCCCCATTATTACCCCAGTACTCACCGCTGCCAGGAAGAGCCGGGTACGATCCAGTACCCGACCATCTGTAGTGATGGTCGGGCACTGGGGTGACTGCAGGCTGGTATTATTAGGTTGGGAAAGGCCAAAAACAGTGGCCCTTCCCACCCTGGTAATGCTAGCCTGCTGCTGCTGTGTTGTATCTGTCGGGTTATGAAAAATGGGGGTGGGGGGGTGGGTGACCCACGTCATTTTTTTTATAAATAATTGGACAGCGCGATGTGTGGTTCCCCCATTTTTATAACCAGCCAGATACAACATAGCAGCTGCCTAGCATTACCAGGGTGGGAAGGGTCACAGTTTTTGGCCTTTCCCAGCCTAATAATACTAGACTGCGGCCGCCCCAGTGCCCCTCTGTCACTACAGATGGACGGGTAACAGATCGTATCCGGCTCTTCCTGGTGGCGCTGGGTACCAGGGTAATATTGGGGATTAGTGTTAACCTCTTCATGTCTAACATTAAGTCCCCCCCTTAGTAATGGGAGTTGTGAATCAGCCAGCGACAATTACTAGGGCGGTAGTTATAAAGTTTAAACAAATGCAAAGACATAGATAAAATATTTTATTGAAATAAAAATTCCACACAACCTTCGTTATCCATTTTATTGAGAATAAAAAAAACACAGTTATCGAAGTAGTCCTCGAATCTGAAGTAGTCCAACAACCGAACTTGTAAAAAAACACAAACACACAAAAATAATTATTAGGGTATGTTCACACGGCAGCCTCCGTTACGGCTGAAATGACGGAGCTGTTTTCAGGAGAAAACAGCTCCGGAATTTCAGACGTAATGGCAAGTGCAGGCGCTTTTCGCTGCGTCCATTACGGATGTAATTGGAGCTGTTTTTCCATGGAGTCAAGGGAAACCGGCTCCAATTACGTCTCAAGAAGTGACAGGCACTTCTTTGACGCGGGCGTCTTTTTTACGCGCCGTCTTTTGACAGCGGCGCGTAAAAAAAATATGACCGTTGGCACAGTACATCCTCAAACCCATTCAAATGAATGGCCAGATGTGTGCCGACGCTTTGGAGCCGTATTTACGGACGTAATTTGGGGCTAAAACGCCCGAATTACGTCTGTAAATAGGGTGTGTGAACCCAGCCTTATTCTTACCTTTCCTGGGTCCGGCGCTGGAGCTGCAATGTCAGTGAGCTGGGCCCTATATCTAATCCTATAATGTGTGATACTGTCTGCTGTGCCACTGTGTCTAATCCTATCATGTGTGATACGCTTTGTTGAGCCACTGTATCTAATCCTATAATGTGTGATACTATCTGCTAAGCTGCTGTATCTAATCTTATCCATAGATTTAAGGTCGTAGTGCTATAGATACGCTGTCTCATATATATATATATATATATATATATATATATATATATATATATATATATATATATATATATATGCACATATTCATACACGCACACATTTTTTTTTGGGGGGGGCACATATGTATTGGGGCTATTCCCCCTGATGTTTTAAGTCCTTAGTGACGCCCCTGGCTGCTAGTGCTGCATTGTTGGATCACTCAGGAGACCCAGCGATGCAGCTGAAAGCTGCGGGCCGTCGGCCCTGAGAAGTTTGGGGGGGCCCAAGACGAACCTTTGCATCGGGGCCTTTAGCTACGCCCCTGCTCTGTGCCATACCTGTTTGGCCAGCTGCCACCCTGCTACGCGGTACAGCCCAGTGTGTCCACACTCCACCTCATGACAAACAGAGAGATACACACACCTTACCTGCAGTGTGGCCGGTCTTCAAAATGGCATCGGCTTTCCCCCTACAAACCAGCTTCTATGCTGGGTCGCTCTGAACTGCGCATGCGCAGTACAGAGCAAGCTGGCAGAAGCAGAGGATGTAAGGAACGGGTCCCTTTCGTTATATCCTATGCACTGTAGCTGCCGTATTCCATCTGTGTATGTGTCGTGAATTGACACATACAAAGATGAAAGAAAACATGGCAGCCCCCAGTTAAGTAAAAAAGTGTTAATAACAAAAAAACATTGTGTGTGAAAAAATAAAGTCAATATAATATTTTATTAAATAAAAACACATACAATACAGATCAAAGCTCCAGGTGAAAGGAGAAAACGAGTCGTGATTTTACACACATTGAACTTGAACAAAGAGGACAATTCTTGTGACAATGTCATGGAAAAAGACATTACATTACAGTTCCAAATTGTTAGGCTCATTGTCCAGCTAAAGCAGACAGTTGTGTAAATTGTTTGGCTTTGTCGAACACGTAACTGATCTGATGTACAATTAGTTGTTCACATACCATCCGTTCTTTTTTATATTACTATATATTTTTAATATATATTTGAGCTACTTACATATCATAGGTTGATTGCAAGTACATCCATGCTAATTAAGACTTAAAGAGGCTCTGTCACGAGATTCTCAAACCCCTATCTCCTATTGCATGTGATAGGCGCTGCAATGTAGATAACAGCAACGTTTGTTTTTTTTAAAAAACGTTCATTTTTGGCCAAGTTATGAGCTATTTTATATTTATGCAAATGAGCTTTGAAATGGACAACTGGGCGTTTTTTTTTCGTTATGTCCAACTGGGCGTGTATTGTGTTTTTAACTGGGCGTGTTTATGTGTATGACGCTGACCAATCAGTGACCAGTCAGCATCATACACTCATCAACATCTGCACGCTCCTCTCCTGAAATACTCTGTGCTGCTGTGAACTCTGCTCTTACCATTACGTAGCTCTCAGTCTGTTACCTCTCCTCCACTCCTATCCTCAATAACACCTTCACATGATTGGAAAGTCACCACCCCGCACAAGATCCTACTGCACGGCTGACAGCCGTCAGCTGTATAGCTAACAGCACGGTTGTGTTGGAAGCGCGCCCTGCTGTGTCTCACTTAGCAGCTGGGTGTGTTCCCCTCATCTAGCTGCTACGTTCTATCCTGACCGCTGGTGAATTCTCTGTGCGGTCTTCGCAGTGCTGCTACCCCGTTTACCTACGGGAGCAGAACGCGGCTCCTGAAATACTCTGTGCTGCCTTAAACTCTGTGGACAGGTCAGCCTGACTAGTTACTCCACCAGGGACCACCTCAAGAAGTGGCGACCCAGGGGCGTGGCTTGGACATGATGGAGTAGAGACGTGTCTGCTCGGAGCTCCGGACCCACGCCACAGAAATCGCCCGTTAAGGGCATACTTACCGACCCCCGGTGCAGCATGACGAAGGGGAGAAGCAGGAGGAACCCGCCGGACACTTCGGGAACCCCCTCCATAGGCCGATACCTCTGGTCTGCACAGGACAGCACTCCGCCGCGCTCCTCTTCATTACCGCCTGTAGGCCGCACTCAGCCTCTGTCGCCGCGTGGGGCTTCCCCGCCTCCTCTCCTCACAGAACGGGATCCGCCCGGCGGCCGCTTGTACCTTCCAGGAGTAGAGATGTCGTCCCAGGCAGGAGGTCAGTGCTCAGTGGGTGGCATCAGAGCGGCTTCCCCACTCCAGTCCACGGCCCTGCTTCCTATACTGCCTCAGGCAGCCCCCGGCCAGGGGACACCAGGGGCGCCATTACACGCGGCAGCGCAGCAGCAGTTCCCGCCGCCACAACCAGGTTCCCTGAGCCAGGACACGCCGGCCATCTTTAGGGGGTCACTGGCCACGCCGACATACTCCAGGGAGCCCCAGCCAGCCTCTTCCCAGGGCCCCCCGTTATCCATGGAGCGAACCCTAGCAGAATTATGGGAGATGGTCAAAGTACTCCCCACCAAAACCGACCTTGACCACCGTCTTGCCCGGTTGGAAGAAAAACACGATCAGGCCATTGGCGCGGTCACACAGGAGGTACGCGCACTGACCGCTCGGGTTGAAACTTTGGAGCGACCGCATTCCATATCCTCACTAGACATCTCGGTCTTATCACAGTCCCAGGCCACCCAAGCTACGCAAATGCGGGACTTCTCTTTACACCTGGATGATGTAGAAAACAGGGGGACACGGAACAACTTGAAATTAAGAGGCATACCAGAGTCTGTCCCCCCGGATGGACATATCCACAGTTTTAAACGTGCCCTGAAAACACATCTTTTTAGACAGGCCTATAACATTCCCTAATCTGACTCCGTTCCATGGCCCTCCTTTTAGATTAGTCATCAGAATAAGATTCCCTCACACTCCTTCTCTTCATGTCCGTCATACACGGATACTGGCTGGTGATCGGCTCATGCAGCTTTATGTTACCACCGCATGTGTATAAAAATGGCCGGACCATTGTACAGAACAAACACTGTTACACTTTGTGTCTCCCTTATTTCCTCATAGATTGTAAGCTCTTGCGAGCAGGGTCCTCACTCCCCAGGTTTGAATTGTAAATGAACTTTGTCACTATGTAATGTCTGATATTGTTTGTTTCATGTTCCCTCTAAATTGTAAAGTGCTGCGTAATATGTTGGCGCTATATAAATAAAGATTCTTATTATTATTATATCATTATGACACGGTGTCACAAATTTTCAACAATCTCCTTAACCGACCGCGTGACATGGCCATCGAAATGGACAGAGTCCACAGACTAGCGGGCTCCCGGAACAGAGAAGGTAACCAACCCAGAGACGTGATTTGTAGAGTACACTTCTACAAGCAAAAGGAAGAAATAGCCAGGAGAGCCTGGGAGAAAGGGTCTGTTCCATTTGAAGGCGCTGACATTACAATTCTGCCAGATGTATCGAGGTTGACGCTCTCCATGCGTAGATTAGTCCGACCCTTGCTGGAAGCGACAAAGGCTGCTGGCGCAACCTACAGATGGGGACATCCTTTTCATATTATTCTCCGCAGGTTGGGACAATCATTTGCAGTCCGGTCCCCAGATGACCTAGAGGAAGCGTTCCGGTTTCTGGAGATCTCACCAGTACGGCTACCTGATTGGACCGAACCCCCGGCAACGTCCACACTCAGAGGGGTCCGTTCCCAGAGTTCGTGCCCCGCTTCCCGCCTCGTCATGGAGAGGAGCAATCTGTGGCCCGTCCTCCAGAGCGACGACCCCAGCACGGAGACCGCCGAAACGGGCCCCTGGAATCCTGACCACCAGGAAGCCGCTCTCCACGAAGAGACTGATTGCTCCCCTGTGTGTTTAAAAATGGACAGATAACTGCAAACCCCTGCTTTCCTCCTTTTTTCTCCAGCAGGATTCTCATCGAGCGGTGACTGTTGGCGTTGAAGGGGTATGCTTTAGAAACAGAGCCCAAACGGAGGGTCGGGGAAGCAGGTTTATTTTGGTGGGGGAGGCTACTACTGCAGTCTAGTTTTGAAGAAGGGGTTGGGTCCATTTGATAGATGTCCGGGTGGGTTCGGGGCTTCGATACAATTTATTGGAAATTTTTACTGTTACTTGCTGTGTTTTTGTGACACTGTTCTTTCTGCACTTCTGTTCTTCCGCGTTCCCCATTAGGGTTCCGGGAGCTGCGCGGTGGCGGGAGACTTCCTCCAGGAAGGCGTAGCTCTCGTGGAGTACTGGAGGTTTTAGCACTCCAATCTTAGAGCGTTTGTGCCTTTCGGTTTTCTCTTCATCTTTCCTTTCCTCCCTTCTCCCCCCCCTTTTCTGTCCATACATCCGTCTGTCATCATGTCTGACATAACTGTTATCTCTCTGAACGCACAGGGGCTGAATATTCCTGAGAAGAGGTCCTCCATTCTCCGTCTCCTATGGGAAAAGAAAGCACATGTGGCGTTCCTGCAGGAGACTCACTTTCGGGCTGACGGTGTACAGAGGCTCACAGACTCCAACTACCCGGACGTGTACCACAGCACGTCTCCGGACTCCAAGACCAAAGGGGTTTCTATCTTGATTTCCCGCTCTCTACATTGGGAGCATGTGGAAACTTGCACGGATGGAGCAGGCCGGTACCTCTTCGTGAAGGGTAAGCTAGACGACACACTGTACACCCTGGCTACCTACTACCTCCCCAACACTGGTCAAGTAGCCTTCTTGGAGAGGGTCCTTGGGGCGTTGGACGGCTTTCTGGAAGGCACACTCATACTGGGGGGGATTTGAATATCACACTTGACCCCTTGTTAGACTCCTCAAGAGGCCATTCCTCTTTATCTCGGGCGGCGCACCGCCGGCTGCGTCGGGTTATTGCACGAACACCAGTTAGTGGACACATGGCGGGTCCTACATCCAGCGTCCAGGGATTACACGTTTTACTCTGCGCCCCATAACTCCTACTCCAGACTCGACTATTTTTTCCTGCGCCACACGCACCTCCCTAGCCTCGCATCGGCATCCATTGACAGCATCACACTTTCTGACCATGCCCTCATTACTCTTACTCTATCCCACCCTACCGCTCACTCCCAATCTTGGCAGTGGCGACTAAATGAGACGCTTCTTCAGGATCAGACGGTGGCCACGGAGATTCGCAGGGACTTAGTGGAGTACTTCGCACTAAACTCCACATAGGGGGTGGATCCCTTTTGCATCTGGGAAGCCCACAAATGCGTGGTGCGCGGGGCTTTCATCCGGGTGGGTACTAGACTTAAAAAGGAACGAACGGCACTCTTGAGGGACCTATTGACCCGAATACACAGATTAGAGCAGTCACATAAGACAACTCAGGATAGGAAGGTGGGGACAGAATTGGGACGGTTGAGAGAACAGGTGTGTTCAATATGTCTGGCCAAGGCGAAGGCCTCCATAGTTAAATGTAGACGTCACTTTTATGAATTTAGTAACAAACCCGGAAGGACCTTGGCTAGAGCACTTAGGAAGACCCGCGCCCGTACATACGTCCCTTATGTTCTAGGTCCACAAAATCGCCGACTCCAGCTTCCACAAAACATTCCAGAAGCCTTCCGTGCCTACTATCACGCTCTTTATAATCTTCCCAGTGCACCTCCTTCCGCGGAAGGTGGCGGTCACCTAGAAAAGATTGACCAATATCTACGGTCGTCGGGGATGAAATGTATCCCTCCTGAGGCGATCGCGGCTCTGGAGGCACCCATTTCCCCGGAAGAACTGGCATGGGCACTGAAGGACTCACCCACGGGGAAGGCACCAGGCCCGGATGGTTTGCCCCTTCTATATTATAGGGCCTATGCGGACTTACTTTCACCCCACTTTCTCCAGGCATTCAATTCTATTACTGAGGGGGGGTCATTCCCCGAGACACCTTGAGGGCCCACATTACGGTCATACCGAAGGAAGGGAAGGACTCCTCTCTTTGCCAGAATTATCGTCTCATTTCACTACTTAATGTGGACTTGAAACTTTTTGCCAAGATTCTGGCACAGAGGCTGACTCCGCTCTTGCATAACGTGATTCAGAGACCAGGTGGGCTTTATGCCATCGCGTGAGGCACGGGATAATACCACTCGAGCGATCAATTTAATGTACCAAGCGGCCATTTCTACCCCTCCCACTTGCTTTCTGTCAACGGATGCGGAAAAGGCGTTCGACAGAGTCAACTGGGACTTTATGCAGGCTACTCTACGGCACGTGGGCTTAGGAACACACATGATAGAGTGGATTTCAGATCTTTACTCTTCCCCGTCGGCACAGGTTAAGGTCAACAGATATCACTCCTCCTCATTTACAATTACCAATGGCACAAGACAGGGCTGCCCTCTGTCCCCATTAATTTTTATTTTATGTTTGGAGCCCTTTTTGTGCCATATTCGATCCAACCCAGACATATCGGGCATAACCCTGGGCGAACGGGTTCATAAGGTCGCGGCCTATGCGGACAACTTGCTCTTCTTCCTCATGTCTCCCCGGATTTCCCTGCCCAACCTCATGGCAGAATTAAATAGATATTCGCAACTCTCTAACTTCAAGGTTAACTACCAGAAGTCCGAAGCCCTCAACATTTCGCTGCCGCAAAATTTGGTCGACGACTTGGCAGAGTCCTTCCCGTTCAAATGGGCAAGAGACTCCCTTAAATATCTAGGGGTGCAGCTTCCTGGGGACCTGTCTCGCCTCTATGCGGTGAACTTCCCTCCGTTGCTTCAACGGGTGAAACGAGACCTGGACTCATGGACTTCTGGTACTTTCACCTGGTTTGGGAGGTGCGCAATTTTCAAAATGAATATTTTGCTAAGGATCCTGTACCTCTTCCAGGCTCTCCCGATACACGTCCCACGTCCGTTCTTTCAATCTCTGTTGTCTCTCCTACACAAATTTATCTGGGCGGGGAAACCTGCGCGTATCGCCCGTTCCTTGCTTTTTCGTACAAAGTGGGAAGGGGGTGTGGGTCTTCCAGATTTTATATCCTACCACCACGCCTCCCACCTGGCACGAATCCTAGACTGGTTCAGACATACGGAGATTAAGGAATGGGTGTCTATGGAACAGACATTCCTAACGGTTCCCCTGCAGACCCTAGGTAATCATACTCCCCTAGCCGCACGGACGCACCCGACGATCGGGCCCACCTTGGCAGTAGCGGCGCGAATATTCCCTAGGGCAGAGATCTCTCCGTCCCCCTCCCCCATGTACCCGATCTTGGGTAACCCTGCTTTTCCGCCGGGGCAGAAAGGTGGTCCCTTCCTGTTATGGCTGAGGGCGGGGCAGGGACGTGCGACACACTTCATGCAGGAGGACAGTTGGATGTCGGGCACACACATACAGTCCTTGACAGACCCTGTCCCCTTTATTACATGGCAGGGCACCCAGCTACGACATTTCCTGGTGAGCTTACCTAACCCAGCGGCGTATGCACGGGATAGCTCTCCGTTTGAACTTTTATGCACGGGCACAATGCGACACTCCCTGTCCACATTATACAGGCTTTTGGTCTCACCATCTAATCAGCACCCCCCTTCCTACCTGCTTAGCTGAGAACATGATCTGGGGCTCACGTTCACTCCTGAACAGCGAGATCGCCATTTTACTATGACACACAAGTCTTCCATGGCCAGCAGATATCAGGAGGCAGGGTATAAAACACTGTCTCGTTGGTATAGGGTGCCTTCCAGATTGCACGCTATGATTTCAGCGGTCTCACCTCTGTGCTGGAGATGTGGGGACCAGGTGGGTACAATCTTACACATTTTTTGGGACTGTCCACTCTTGGCTGATTTTTGGTCTGAGGTGCGGCGCATTTCCTCTAAATTCACGGACTTCTCCCTGCCAAGGTCACCGGACCTTTTTCTGTTCCATCTGTGTGAGATGCCTTTGCCCATGTACAAACGCTCAGTCGTCCGCCACTTGATGAACGCGGAGAGAGCATGAGTACCAGCGTTGTGGAGACAGACATGTCCCCCGTCGGTTCGCATGTGGTGTCACAAGATCCAGGAGATCATGAGAATGGAGGATCTCACAGCGTCAATGAAAGCGTCTCATTCTTCCTTCCTCAAAACCTGGCGGGAATGGATCAGGTTTCAATCCTCCGAGGAATACAAGGTCATCATGGCTCAGAGTCCCCCTCCCTAGGCTCAAGTATGTCAGACACTTGTCTATCCTTCCTTTCCTTTCCTTTTGTCTCTGCGCTTTTCTGGTTTCCTTCACTATATTTCTGTTTTGCAATGGAGTTTTATGCATCGCTGCGGGTTCAGGGTGCATAGCTGCATGCCTTCCAAAATCACTCTGAGAGATATTGCACTTCTTGTTGTTCTTATTGTTCTTATTGAATTTATGCACTGTATGTAACGGGCCTGTGGCCACGGTCAATAGCACATTTGAGTGTATTCTGATGAGATGATTTTTGTCCGATTGTCTGTTGATCTTCATATTACAAAATCAAAATAAAAGAATAAAAAAAAAAAAAGAAGTGGCGACCTGGTAGCCTCCTCACAGCAAAGATCAGATCCCTATATAGAGGTTAAAGGGTGAAGAACGGGGAGGCTACCTAGATAACACCCTTAGAGGTCACCCCCTGCGAAACTGGTGGAGTAGCCTAGGGGGTCCACAACCTGCTGGTTGTAACATGTTGGATGTGGTTTTATAGGTCATGTAAAACTTAGTGTCACATGATATTCATAATAATTTTAACAGCAGTTTACAAGTTTATGCATATATCAGCATCCCACCTACTGTATATTATACATACCAGTATTAGTTAAGGTGTCCATCTATGAAAACTCATGTGCAGTTTCAGTGTCCAGTCTTTCTCATGTAATCTCAACCATATGTATGCCAGATTTCTCCTGCTTTTAGTTTCATCTACATGAAATAGCTGTCTGATAGCAAACATTGTCAGTCATATTAGCACTCTTATCATTGTTTTTTCTGACACCAAGTCACCCAAAAGTACCCCGTTACTCTTTCACGCCCTCCTCACCCTGCAATCTCCCTTATTTATTTATTTTAAATCAATAGATTTTTATTGAAATTTTACATCTTTTTTAAACAAGAAAACATCAAAATAAGCCCAAAAACACGGACTAACAACAATAGTGCTTCAATACATTGAATATATACCAAGTCGAATCAGTCCATTAGCACCAACTTATAACAGTGAAAATAAGCAAAAATAAACAACAGTGCAGTATCATATTTTCAGTTACATACATGTCATTCTTTATACCGTTATGTATAATATCTCGAGTCTATCCATATCTCCCAATTTTTCAAACATTTATCATGACTGGCAGGAGTATGCAATAAAATAGATTCATAATGGCAAGTATTATTTATTCTACTGATTACTTCTGTTATTGATGGCGATATATTCGCCCTCCAGGATTTAGCAATGGCTATCCTAGTGGCTATGAATATGTGATGTGTCACTACTCGGTCTTCGTGGGGGATATCACCTAGCCCAATATCCAGAACTGCCAATTCTGGTTTGAAAGGAATATCTCTCCCAGTAATCTCTTTCATCAATTTATACACCTCTTTCCACATACCCCTAATCCTCGGGCAATACCACCACATGTGAATAGTCGATCCTATCATTCCACACCCTCTCCAACATTTATTAGTTGATCCAACCACTAAATGAGCACATCTAGCTGGTGTCATATACCATCTGAGGTGGATTTTCCGTATGAGTTCCACATGATTAATACATCTAGAATGACGTAGAATCCACCCTGACGCCTTTGCCCAATCCTCCTCGGAAAACTCCTCTCCCAACTCACGCTCCCATCTCGACTCGTTTGATGATTTACTTATAGCCGTGTTATTTAGAAGAAGATTATAGCTACAGGAGAGTCCCTTATCATATCCTTGCCACTGAAAAAAATACTTATGGAATGCTGACAAATGGTCTGGCCGAGTTGGGAACTCTATAGATTGTAGTAAGTGTCTGATTTGAAGATATTGATAAAATAACTTGCTGGGAATATCAAACCTGGATGTTAAGTTCTCGAATGATCTCATACTTTCTCCTTCATAAAAATCAGAAATACTCACTATCCCTGCCTTCATCCATGGGAGCAGAGACAAATGAGGGGCATAAAACTGCACTATGTGAAGCGGTAGATGTTCAAGACTTAAATGTACCCAATTGTTTTTGCATATGTATGATTTCCATACCTTCAATGAGTCTAAAGTCGTTTGTAATGCCACCTTTGGCATCTTAGCCCCTATATATATTGCCGCTATTAGACTTTTTAAGGATGTTTGCGATAACATATCTCCTTCCAGCTGAGCCCATAAATTAGTGGCTGGATTCTTCCATAACATACGCGTTTGGTCCATAAGTGCGGCTATATTATAGGCCACCACATCTGGGACCGCCAATCCTCCCGATTTGACCTTACGAAATAGTAATTTTTTAGCTACTCTTGCTCTTTTACCATTCCAGATAAATTTAAGGAATAAATTCTGAATTTGTGAAGTAATTGGCCCAGGTATCAACAAAGGAATAGTTCTAAAAAAATATAAATACTTGGGGAGTAGCATCATTTTAACCAGGTTAATTCTGGCAATCCATGATAGCTGGAAAGTGTTCAACCTTGTGCATTCTGACTTCAACCCCTCAATGAGATCCACATAGTTGTTATTTAATATTTGAGAGATTGAGGAGAATAGCTTTATTCCTAAGTACGGAAGTCCTGATGTAGCCCAACTCATTTGAAACTTTGATAAGGAATTTTTAAGTATAGGATCTACATTGATGGCTAACATTTTGGATTTAGAAATATTCAATTTGTAATAGGATACTTTTGGGTATGCTGAAATAATGGCCATTAATTCCGACAAAGATACAAGAGGAGAGGTACATGTTAATATAACATCATCTGCATATAACCCTATTTTATGCTCTCTCGTTCCTATCTTAATACCTGAGATGTTATTGGAACTACGGATCATTTCCGCAAAGGGTTCCATACATAAAGTAAAAATTAAAGGGGATAAAGGACACCCCTGTCTAGTCCCATTAGTAATTGATATATCTCTGGATAAAAGACCAGAAGACAGGACCTTGGCTGATGGAGTGGAGTATAAAGAAAGAATGGCCTTTTTAATAAAGGAATTAAACCCAAATGTGTCTAACGTACCTTCCAAGTATTGCC
Organism: Rhinoderma darwinii; assembly: GCF_050947455.1. NCBI lineage: Eukaryota > Metazoa > Chordata > Amphibia > Anura > Rhinodermatidae > Rhinoderma > Rhinoderma darwinii. The sequence goes on along the minus strand of NC_134691.1, from coordinate 136,009,042 downwards.
AATTTACTCGATCAAATGCCTTTTCGGCATCTAGGGAGATAAACAGAGACGCATTACTGGACTCGCCAGCTATTTGTATTAAATTTAGGATTCTACGAGTTCCGTCATTGGCTTGACGCCCTTTTACGAACCCTACTTGGTCCAACGTGATCAAAGAGGGCAAGCAATCATTTAGTCTATTCGCCAATAGTTTAGCATATAGTTTTATGTCACAATTTAAAAGCGAAATTGGCCAAAAGTTAGCTGGAGAGTCTGGAGTTTTCCCAGGTTTGGGCAGAGTGACAATAATGGCCTTTAACAGTTCTGGAGGGGGATTAGGGTTGGCTGCAAATCCTTCAAACATGTCCTTCAAGTGGGGTAATAGAATTTCTGCAAATGATCTGTAATATTAATTTGGAAGGCCATCAGGCCCGGGAGACTTATTGTGTTTCGATTTAAGTAGTAATACCCTTATTTCATCTACAGATATCTGAGCATTTAATTGCTTGAGCTGTTCTTCAGACAGTTCAGGTAATTTCACCTTTTCTAAAAAGGAATCAACCTGTTCTCTAGACACTGCCGCTATTTGTGTATCCTTTTTAAGATTGTACAAAGAACTATAATACTCCGCAAATGTCTCCGAGATATCTTGAGGGTCATACACTCTTGTCCCATCTGTTTTTTTTATCCAGGCAATTTTTGTTTTTGCCATATGTTGTTTCACTCTCCTAGCCAGAATTTTACTCGGTCTATCTCCTTGAACATAAAAGTTCCATTTTAATTTTTTTAGTGTTTTTTCATACATAAATAGGTGGTGTACTCGTAGTTTTTCTCGAGAAGTTCTCAGCTTTTCTCTTATTACTTCTGAGGGGATCATTTTCATTTGGGCTTCCAAGGATTTTATATTACCTATAAGCATATCAAACTCTTTAGTTCTTTCTTTTTTAGCTCTAGCTGCGGCCTGAAGGAACAACCCCCTGACGAAAGCTTTGTGTGTGCACCAGAGAAGTTCAGGGGATGATGCAGATGGGGCATTAATGTCAAAGAATTCTTCCAAAGCATGTCCCACCGATGTCATGAGTGTTGGAGAATTTAATAGGAATGTATTTAAACGCCAAGGAGATTTAGGTATTGCAGTATAATAGTCTGAAATTATGAGCTCAATCGGAGCATGGTCTGACCAGGTAATCACACCAATACTAGAAGAGCGCGAGTTCATAAGAACTTGCCTATCCACCAAAAATAAATCAATCCTTGAGTATACTTTGTGCGGTGAGGAATAAAAGGTATAATCCCTTTCTGCCGCATGTTGGTACCGCCAAACGTCATGAAGGTCTTCTTCCCCTATCAATACATTTAGCTCCTGAGTCAATATATTACCCCCGTCAGAACGGTCCATATCTTTATTTACCACTGTATTGAAGTCTCCACATATTATTAACCCCCCTTTTTGGTATTCTTTGGCTTTTGAAAACACTTTTTTAAGAAACGCTAGTTGTCTGACATTAGGGGCGTACAATGAAATTAAGGTATACACCAGATTGTCTATTTCACACACTAAAATTATAAATCTGCCCTGCGGATCTGAATAAGATTGAAGATATTTAAATGCTATGGTGTCTTTTACAGCAATAATCACCCCAGCTTTCTTTACCTCATTAGACGCATAATACATATGAGGACATTTTTTGTGTTTAAATAATTTACAATCTTTTGTGAGTAAATGTGATTCCTGTACACATAAGATGTCACAAGAGGACTGTAGGGCTTCTTTCCACACCATGGACCGTCTGAAGGGAGAATTCAGACCATGAGCGTTAATCGAGATCAACTTCAGATCCATCAGGAGTAATGGGGTTCACCGTAAGGTATGATACAGCACATAACAAAAAGAAAAACCAAAAACCTATTAACAAAAACCATAGGTAATACTTCGAGATTACCCAATAGGACATTCCCTCTTTCAGGGAAAGGGTCACAGGGACTCAAGTTCAGCTTTCCTGTAAAGTAAAAGTTACTTCAAAACAGAAGAAGGAATGGAGAACGTCCCGGATTCGTCACGAAAGCCTTGACGAGAAAGATTTGTTTCTGCTGCAAATATCATTAGACGGGCAGCCGACGACTGGATCTCCTACTACTATCGGACCATAACGGGGCGACATTTTCCGGTCTGATGTTAGGAGGACGAGCGGGACACTGATCTTGCGACGGGAGCAAATTCCAAGAATTAAGAAGCTCTTTCACTGCTGTCGGAGTGAAACAGATGTGTTGTTTTCCTTTGTTCGTAATAATAATCTTCACTGGAAAGCCCCATTTGTAAAGAATCGCATTATCTCTTAAGATTTTTGTAGAGGAAGCAAATTCCTTGCGTCGTAGCATGGTTGCTGCCGAAAGATCCGGGTATAGAACAATATCTTTAAACCTTTCTGGAAGCTCAGGGGAAATCTTTAGACATCTTAAAAATTCATCTTTCACATGGAAGAAATGAATACGTGCTATCGTGTCACGAGAAAGATGTGCAGCAATATGTTTGGGTTTAGGAATACGGTGGATTCTGTCAATTAGAAGCTCTTGGGTGGTTTTTTGCGGTAGGACAATGGCCATCATGTCAGTAAGGAATTGGTTCAAAAGGTCTGGAGTGACCGATTCCGGTATGCCCCTGATGCGGGCATTATTTCTGCGAGATCTATCTTCTAGATCTAAAACTTTACTGGAAAGTCTCATCACCTCCAAACTTGAATTAGCATCAATGAGCATATTGTGGGATTTAACAACTTCCTCCATCTTATGTTCAATGTGATCTGTTCTGGAGGCTATATAGTTTGAATATCTTTTCTCAAATCTCCAATAACTTGTCTTATATCTGTTTGGAGTGATTCTCTCAAGGAATCCAACAACCTTTTAATTGTGGGCTCCGAGACTGGCTGAGATTCCATCTCATCTTGTGTGTCATTATCTACCGATTCCGCTCTGGATGACGGAGCAGGCGAAGAAGGGGTACAAGGTATACGTTTGTGCGCACCCAATTGTTGTGAAGATGACGGGTTAAAAAATTCAGTAAGTTTAGCAGGTTTGGCTTTGGTGTTCTTTTTGGATGTGCCTCCCATTGCCTCTCAGAGGATTAGATGGGATATATACAGATGAATATCTTGTATAGTATACTGGTATATTGAATAGTCAGACAGTTTGTCCATACACAATTGTGGTGGATTTGCCACAGGATTTGAACTTTCCCTTTATGCAGATGTAATTCTGTACCCAGGACTGTAAGGTGTTCTCCAGCTACCCTCAAGGTATATAGTGGTGCCTCCACTGCAGAAATAAAGTTACAATCCCTCTTTATCTCCACCTTCAATCCTTAAGGGACCAGACACCTTATCCTCCACGTTAGCACTGCGTACTCACTCAGATCAGGCCTCCCCAAACGATGGCTGCCAGACGTATTCCAAGCCAGAGTTGGCTGTCACATTCCTCCCGAAATTTACCACTGCTTGTGGCTGTTGGTGAATGTTCTATCCCTTCACTGCCGAAACCTCTCCTTTGACTAGGTGTTAGGTGCTAGGCTGCACTTCTGATTTCCTCACTGTCGCCACATGTGCAGCCCAATGGCACCGTGCAGAAGATGGCCGACTGAGGAAGAAGGGCGGCGTCAGAGGATATCTTCCCCCTGCTTGATTCACCCCGTCTCCTTTGCCTCCGGTAAGTGTTCTCGATTTCCTCAGCCCCTTGTGTCGTCTTACTTTTTGCCACGTCGTTTTTCCAATGTCCTCTTCACCGCCGATGGTACTGAGATCTGCAGGATAAACCTCGTCTCCACCGTGCTTGTCACCATCAAGGCCCTTTCTCCTCCGGTGCCGTCACACGCTCCCCCACTGCCAGCCAGGTCGGATGCTTTCTACCGGGCTATTCTTGCAGCACAGTTTCTTCACTTTACCTTCGTCAAAGTAGGTTTATTTGGGCCGTTTTAGGCTTTCTTATCCCGGAGCTCAGCAACTATGCGACTTCCTCCATTCACCTCTAGGCCACGCCCCATCCAATCTCCCTTATTAATAAACAGTCATTCATAACTTTTAAATGATCGTTACAGACGGCCGATGACCAACAGTCATCTTCTGGATATCAGGCTGGCTGTGCAGAAAATTTACATCCAAGAGCTGGTAAAAGTGGTATGTACGTGCACGATCATTCGGCAAATGCCAACCAACAGAGGAGAGTAGGTGTTTTAAGTTGAACAGGGCATTGCTTCGAATGCTCGTTCTTTGAAAACTTATGAAATACTACGTTTGGTACTGCTTGGCCACCAGTCGTTTAAATTCTTGAGTAATCGGACGTGTATTGACACAGTGCACGACTAGAACTGCCAATGTATTCTCAAATGTGTATGGGCGGAGTAATGAATAGATGTAAGCCCACTTCTTATGTGTATAAGAACCTTTAGTATACGGAGCAATTTTCCTGCTTCTTTCACTAAAATTAATTAGGTAAATGTCCACTAAAAATATGTCACAACATCTTAAAAGATTAACAAAAACAATGAACCTCATTTATCAAAACTGTCTTTGTTGTTCATAGTAAACAATCAGAGCCCAGTTTGAATTTTTTGGAACAGTTTAAAAAATTCAAGCGAAGCTTTGATTGCTTGCTGTAAGCAATAAGGACAGATTAACTTTTTATTTTGATAAATAAGGCCCAATGTTATTTATCACTATGTTATTTAAAAAAAGATCACAAAAAGAATCTGTCTGGACTACATTTTCATGTTTGAAATTATTTTAAATTTAATTTTCAAGCAACAAACCGTTTTACTGTCAAATTGGAGTGTAGGATCATTACTATATGATAGGGAGTGATGTGAGTAAAACATGAAAATCGGGAAGATAATAAATGTGCATACAACGACTGGAGTGTCATATTTTAGGTCATGTTTACCATATTCAAAGGATTTCCTATGTTATTTGGCAGTGACTTCACAAGAAACAGGAAGGTGGTTTATAGCACCGATCATACTTTGCACCATATGTTCCATCATAATACGCCTGGTCTGGAAGGTTGCACTGCCCATGTGTGGTGTTAAAATAACATTTCTGAGTTTTAGAAGTGGGTGATCTCTAGAAGAAATGTAGATGAAATCAGTTACAAACAAGCTTACATTTTATAATTTTTTAAAAAGTCTCCATTATCAGCCATAAAACTCTGTGTTGACTTAAAGTGTAGCTAAACGTTTGACAAACTTCTGACATGTCATATCGACATGTCAGAAGTTTGGATTGGTGGGGGTCCGAGAACTGAGACCACCACCAATCGGTAGAACGAAGCAGCTGAAGTGCTCGTGTGAGCGCTCAGCCGCTTCGTGTCTGTTCGGCTATTTCCGGAAATAAATGTATCTGTGTACGGACACAATAGAAAATCTATGAGCCCGTACACCGATACATCGGCCGAACAGACACGAAGCGCCTGAGCGCTCACACGAGGGCTTCAGCTGCTTCGTTTAACAATTGGTGGGTGTCTCAGTGCTCGGACCCCTACATAGAGACTTGTCAGAAGTTTGTCAAACGTTTAGCTACACTTTAAGTAGAGTGAATCAAAATTCGACTTTTCATTTGTGTCAGTCACCACCATAGAGTGACCATATTCTTTATTCAGCACTTACTGTGGGTTTTTAACATTTCTTGCTTGGTTGATATGTAAAGTTATTAACATTTTGTTCTGGGCTATTAACTTTACAGTTCATAGTATTGGTAGCAGAGATTTTCCACATAAAGGCAAATAAATACAAAACACTCCAGAATATCAACAATGAGAAGTGTATGAGGCTGATTGGTCACTGATTGGTCAGCCTCATACACTTCTTTACAACACCCACTTGGTCAAAAGTAAAAACACGCCCAGTTGGTCTTTAAGAAACAAATTAGTATAAATCTAAAATTGCTCATCGCACTTATAATCTTGTGACACAGCCTCTTTAATATTGAAATAAACAGTGTGTAACTGCCGGGGTAGATAGGGCTACTACCGATTTCCCCTAAACCAAGAAAATACAAGGGAATGGATTGGCCTCCTGGGCACCCTTAGAACAAATCCAATGAACACACACACAGATAGACTGACAAGTTATACCCGGGCAGCGCCAGGTACTTTTCCGTTGTCTGTTGTATGTCCTTTACGTACGGCCAAACGACTGGACCAATCTGCCTCCAATTTGGGACATAAATAAATCATGCGCTTCCATTGGTATTACACCTCTCTAGGACCTACCGGTCTTGACATATTCACAGAAGAAAATATGGCATCATTGGCTTCCACATCAAGGACCTTCCTCCATATCACATCAGATTACCTGTATTAGCCAATAGAAGCTTGCAGGTCCTTCATTCTTAGCTTCACTCACATTCACACAGTTTTAGACCAGGTTTCCATAACAACCCAGCCATTTTTCTTTACTCGACGTGTTACTCGCCATGAACGGACTGTACCTATACTGGATTTGAGCATTCCCAAAAATTGAAACCCTTCCATACCAGTCATGCCTCCAAAAAGGAACCCTGTACTTGGATGTAAGACTCCTGCGGCAAAGTGCATGGCTGCTGCCAGAGGTGCTGAAACCACTCAGCAGACCCAAGCCCGTCTCCAGGCTGACAATATACATCACAGCAAACAGCAATTTGCTGAAACTCCCCAACAGACTGAGGCATATCGGTAAGAAACAACGTTTTTAACCACCGTGCAAACTCAGGTAACTCTGAGATCTCTAGGGCCTACAGTTCTAGACATATTCACAAAAAATTGCAATACAAAAGCAAATATGGCACCACTGGCTTCCACATTAAGGGTAATCCTCCATATCACATCAGGTGACCCGTATTAGCCAACAGAAGCTTGAAGGTTTTTCATTCTTAGCTTCACTGACATACACATTGTTTTACACCACGTTCCCATAACAACCCAGTCATTTTTGTATTACACCGGGTTTCCCAGCCATCTTTCTTTATTCGCCATGAACGGACTGTACATATACTACACTGTACCTATACTGGATTTCAGCACTCTCATAAATTAAACCACTTTCCAAAAGGAACCCCGCACTTGGACAACAGACTTCTGCAGCAAAGCACATGGCTGCTGTCCAATATGCGAAAAAACCTCTCAACATACCCAAGCCCGTCTCCAGGCTGACCAGATACGTCACAGCAAACAGCGAGCTGCTGAAATTCCCCAGCAGGCTGAGGCATATGAATAGGAAACAAAGTTTTTAACCACACACACAAACAAAAAACAAATAGACCAGTGCGAAGCCGGGTAAGGGCCTGTTCACATCACCGTTCGCCCGGGGTTCCGTCTGAGGTTTCCGTCGGGTGAACCCCGCAACGGAAAGTGAAACCACAGCTTCCGTTTCAGTCAGCATTGATAGCAATGGTGACGGAAACATCGCTAATGGTTTCCGTTCGTCACCATTCCGGCAGGTTTCCAGTTTTCCGATGGAATCAATAGCGCAGTCGACTCCGCTATTGATTCCGTGAGAAAACCGGAAACCTGCCGGAATAGTGACGAACGGAAACTATTAGCAATGTTTCCGTCACCATTGAGATCAATGGTGACTGAAACGGAAGCTGTGCTTTCCCTTTCCGTTGCGGGGTTCACCCGACGGAAACCTCAGACGGAACCCCGGAACGGAAATGAACGGTGATGTGAACAGGCCCTAACTCTGCTATTCCTATATAAAAGATATATATCTAGTTTTCATATGGAACGAATTTTAGGAAGTACTTGAAGCCTTTCCCGACTACCTGAACAATAAGGGCCTGTCTACATCAGCCTTCGCTTTCCGTTGATGAGTTTTGTCTGAGCTTTCCGTCGGAAGAACCCATCAATGGAAACCATAGATTCTACTTGCATTACCATTGATTTCAATGTTAATGCTTCCGTTGCTAATGGTTTCTGTTTGTCTCCGTTCCATAAGGTTTCAGTTTTTTTGACGGAATCAATAGCTCGCCCCATACTTAGCGGGTGACGGCTTTGTATTACACAGTCGACACCTCACTGCAAAGGGCGGAATCAAAAATCACTTTGATTCCGCTCATTTAACCCCTTAAACGCAGTGGTCAATCACGACCGCGGCATTTAAATTGTTAGAATCAAGAGATTACAGGGTGCCGATGGTCGTCATGGCAGACTTAGGGCCTAATGAAGGTCCCCAGGTCTGCCATCATTGCACTCCCTTGAAGCCTGCCTCTGGAGGGCTTCATATGAGACGGTTAGTATAGCGATACACTGCAATACATTAGTATTGCAGTATATCATGCAAGCGATCCAACGCATTATATACATACATACACATATTATATACATAACCATTATTTGTATCCCAACTCTCTCATCTTTATATTTAATTTATCAATACTGTTTTTTTATTACTTCCCTAATAACTGTAAACTGACCAGTAGTATATAGGTACAACTATAACCTTGCTATACATAAATACTTATGTTGCCATATTATTATAAACTAGAAACTATAGTAACCTAACTATTACTCATATATTTATACTGCAATGCAGGAAATTCCGTCCGAAAAACCGCACCAAATTGTGGTGCAGTTTTGGGAGGAATGTCCGCTTTCATCCAATTTGACAGCTGCAGCCTGTGATTGGCTGCAGCAGTCACATGGGATGAAACGTCATTCCAGGAGGCCGGCCTGCACGGAAAACAGAGGGACGCGTTGCCATTACTATGGAGAACAGGGTAAGTATAAGCTTTTATTTTCTTCTGAGTTGCGGTGTTATCACAGCTTTTCAGCTGCAAAAAAAATCAAAACATTTACTATTTGATGCAGGTTTTACCTCAATTCAATGGGGAATAAGGAAAACCCGCAATACAAAAACAGCAATTCCAAAGCATAAATTGACATGCTGCGGATTAAAAAACCGCACCGCAGGTCAATTTATGAACTTTTGTTTATGCAGAATTTTTATGCAGCGTGTGAATGAGATCTGTTCAAATATCATTCATTCTGCTGCTACTGTATTATCCTGCGGATTTTCCACTATGAAATCCATTGTGGAAAATCTGCAGTGTTTACGCTATGTGTGGACATATCCTTTCAGCGTGCAAGCGCTTGTTTCCCGTTACCACAACAACCAGGAGAAGCCCGTCCCACTAGCATTATAAGGGCCAAAACAATCAATCAAGCCAGCAATTGATGCAACCTTATCGCATACTAAACTTCATACTATATCTTACGGCTTATTCAGATGAGCGTGTAGCGTCCATGGCCACGGGCCGTCGGGGTTAGTCACCTCCCGACGGCCGCAGCCATGGATCCGTGAGCGCTGGTCCCCATCTCCTTCCTAGGAGACGCCAGCGCTCACTTCCGCTCCGGTTTGCTGTCACCCGTAGGGTGCGCGCGCGCCTGGCCTTAAAGGGCCAGCGCGCGCACAGAGGAAATCGTCATCATCAACTGCCATGATTTCCTGGTCTATAAGAAGGCCCCAGGCCTTCTGATCCTTGCCTGAGCGTTGTTAGTTTTCCCAGTCTGTCTTGCAAATGGTCCAGACAAAAAGAAACTGGGGAGGAGACCTCCAGCTCACCTTGACACTCCAGTGTGGTGTGGATAATGGATGGCGCTCGGATCCTCGTGTCGGCACACGGCAGGCTAGCAAGGAAGGAAGAAGGTAGGATCCAGCGCTGAATGCTATTAAAACGGAATCTTAGTTCCAAGTTCCAAGTTTAATGATGATGGATTAAAAGGAAGTCCAGTTGCATGTAGTCCAGGGTGAGTGAGAAGTGAAAGTGCTTGTCCTCGGGGCCTACGCGTTTCGGACGACTGCCGCGTCCTTAAACTTGGCTGTACAGCCAAGTTTAAGGACGCGGCAGTCGTCCGAAACGCGTAGGCCCCGAGGACAAGCACTTTCACTTCTCACTCACCCTGGACTACATGCAACTGGACTTCCTTTTAATCCATCATCATTAAACTTGGAACTAAGATTCCGTTTTAATAGCATTCAGCGCTGGATCCTACCTTCTTCCTTCCTTGCAAATGGTCCCTTAGTGTTTTCCGTTCCAGTTGTTACCCGTGCCCTGTTACCTGTTCCTGTATCCCGTGCTGTTCTTGTCCCTGTGCCTATTAGTATCGGAGTCGTGTCACGTCCTGTGTCTTCTGCCACGTCCTGAGGAATTTGCCACGTCTGGCGCAACCTGCGGCATCTTTGTCATCCGCCACATCCTGTGTCTTCTGCCACGTCCGGAGGAATTCGCCACATCTGGCGCAACCTGTGGCAGCTGTGACATCCGCCACTTTTGGCTATACCTCCTGCACCCATCTCCATCAGTGCCAGAGCTGCGGCCACTGTCTGGATATCCAGGTACCTTTGTGCGGGACTTTGTATTCTGGGGTTCCTGTTGTTTGGCCAGCTGCCTCCCTGCTACGGCGGTGCGGCCTAGTGTGTCCACTAACCAGCTACTGGACAGAGCGTATTATACGTCCGTGTGCAGGACAGCACACGGGCCTATGCAATCCAATGCGACTATTCACACGTCCATGGTTTTTCATGCAGAGTGTGTCCGTTGCGTGAAACTCACTGCATGTCCTATTTTGGTCCGTTTTAGCGGACCACACCACCCATTGAAGTCAATGGGAGCGTGAAAAAGACAGACAGAACACGGACGACATCTGTGTGCTAGCCGTGTTTTTCATACACCACTTGCTAAAGAAACGAGAAGAAAAAAGCAAACCGGAACACTGATACCACACAGAACTGAAATGCATGAAATACAGTCCGTTTTTTGCGGACGCAAAACAGATACGTTTGGCTGAATCAGGTCTTAACTTCATCTTGAATTCAAATTAATGTTTTTCAATACTAATGTATGTCTACCTTATTGATTCAAGTGATCTCTGTAAGGCTTTGTTCACTTATACGTTGGAGGCTCCGTCAGATCTGCCAGGGATTACTGGAGACAATAGTGCAGCATGCTGCGCTATTGTCAGGTAAAATCACGAATACCCCGACGAAAAAGCCGACAGAACCTGTTAAAGTCAATGAGTTACGGCGGCCGCCGGCAGTGTCCGTTGTGCAACGGAACTGTTGCCTCCGTTATTCCCTTGTTCTGCTCCTCTGACGGAACAGAACAATAAAATGTCACAACGCAGTTGTGAACGAAGCCTAACTTTGTATTTTTTATTAACATGTACAGTATATTCTTGTTCCTTCCAACTTTTTGTTCAGAGACCGCCCACTAGTGCAAACTTTGGCATATTTTTGGGGCCATTTAAACAATTCTATGTTGTTGTACTGCATATGTCTCATTTTTATCTGATGAAGAGGTTTTGTCAGGGATCATTACCATGTATATTGTTTGAAAAATATTATCCTCACACATATGTATATACATTTCAGATCTTTGTGTAGTATACTGATATATAATAAGTTCTTTGTTCATGTCGGACACACCTATGGAAGACATATTTTTCTAATCTCCTACAACTCTTTTAAGTGCATAATTTGCTAGAACTTCATTGTAAACTGAATGCACTTTCCTACCACAATGAAAGATACTTAGTATGTACAGTTAGAGTCTTACAAAATAAGTATACTTTGTTTTTTTTTTAAGTAAAACATTGTTTTTTATGTCAAGCATTCTACTACATACAGGTTGCTATTATGTTTTAGAGGACACCTAGTTAGTTTATGGGGTTAAATGGTTAGTCATAGTTATAGTTAGTTTATGTTAGGTTATAGGGTATAAATTATCTATATAAATCATCAAAACTGCAAAATGTTGACTTAGTAGTCAGTAACTTCATTTGACACTGGGAGACCATTAACGGCATCCATCATACTTTGAACCATATCTTTCATCATGAAGCGTAGAGTGTCACGTGTTGCAGTACCCATGTGGGGAGTTAAAACAACATTGCTCATTTTAAGCAATGGGTGATCTCTGGAAAAAAAAGGTGAATTTAATTGTAAAGAAACTAAAAATACATTGTGCAAAATTCCAGCTTGAAGCAAATATTTAGTTTCAAATGTATTGACTGGATGAAAAGCACAGTGAAAGTATTACAAATAATAGTTTCCATTCATAAAGAGAGCTATAGACAAAAATAGAAAACTCATCTTTTGTGTAAATATTGGTATAATAAAAAACAGTAAACCATAAACAACATTGCGTGAGTAGCTGGCTTGACATGTATTTTCATTAGCATAGAAGAACAATTATATCCTGGACAAAATCCATGGTCTCAGAGAATACATATTCCATAAATTATCGCTAAAAGTCCCACTTCAGGCTAAGATTGACTAAACTCACAGGGTGACAGAGATAGAAAGGACTACATGATAATATTTATTATACAGTAACATGATATACAATATTAAGAGAATGAGGGGAGGATATCCAGGATTGCCATATATTCATTGTGTCCAGCAGTCAACTTTTCAGACACCATAAGCTTAATTTGTTAAAACGCTCAGTGCCAGTGACACTGCTTCCCCTGCTGCTCTATCTTATGGTGGCCTCCATTCAGGGCCACCATCAGGAATTCCTGGCCCCCATACAGCCAAGATGTCTGGGCCCCCTTCTCCATTACCGGAGTTGGGCAATGGAAAGTGTGGCACTCACGTTTGTACAATATACGCATTAACGGGAACGCAAGTGATCATTGTCATGTGATATTCGCAACGGCTGGAAAAGGAGTGTACATTGAGGAGACTATTGGTACATGGTGTATTCTTCTGTCCTGCTGTGCAGCCGACTAGGGGGAGGGGTTAACTGCTCCCAGGTGATATAAATTAGCCCTCATGACTCTGTAGAGCTTGCTCTGTTTTGGCTTGCTAATCAAGTGGTTTGTATATCAAGTGAAGTTATAAAACCGGATTGACTTGCTGTGTTTTTGTGTGACATAAAGTGTGGGATATTGTGTGTGATATATGAATTGAGTGCTTGCTAAAAGAAGTTTGCAAAACGGACACAATTTAAAACCCTTTTTTCCTTCTTAGTTTCTGTCCTGCTGTGCAGCTGACTAGTGGGAGGGGTTAACTGCTCCCAGGCGATATAAATTAGCCCTCAGGACTCTGTAGAGCTTGCTCTGTTTTGGCTTGCTAACCAAGTGGTTTGTAAATTAAGTGGAGTTACAAAACCGGAGTTAAAGCCCCTGTAAGTACTCTTTCTTTTCTTTTACTTTAACAATTGTTCACTGTTTTTTTGTAACTGGGAAAATGGACAGCAAGATTGGAGGTTTTCTTCAGTGCTTAGTTTGCCATATGTATGCACGACTGGAGCCGGAGTTCCAGGGTGAATGCCTCTGTGGCAGATGTGAGCATGTTGTTCGCCTGGAAGCTCGCATTAGTGATCTAGAGGAGCAAAATGCAACACTGAGGGTGATAGACAATCTTGAGCGGAGCATGCTGCTGACTGAGCAAGCAGTTAGTGGGGTAGAACTGGAGGGTGAAGACATGGGTCAGCAGGATCAGGCAAGTAGCTGGGTTAATGTAGTTAGGGGCAGTAGAAAGGGGTCAAAGAAAAGGAAGGCCAATCCGGTTTCTGATATTCCAAGCAAAATTGCCAAGTTGGGTGATGATGGGAGGGTGTCAGTCTCAGAAATGGCAGCCCTAGAGGATACTGATCTCCCTAACAGCCGGGAGAAGGCTAGTAGTCGGCGGAATGGAAATGCAGGTAAGGCAAGACAATTGGTAGTTGTAGGGGATTCTATAATCAGGAAGACGGATAGAATAATTTGTCGCCAAGACCGCATCAACCGAATGGTTTGCGGTCTCCCTGGTGCCACGGTTCGGCATGTGGTGGAATGGGTGGATAAATTACTGGGAGGGGCTGGTGATGATTCAGCTGTCATGGTCCATGTGGGTACCAACAACAGAATAAATGGTAGGTGGAGGAGCCTTAAGACTAATTTTAAAGAATTAGGCTACAAGCTGAAGGGAAGGTCCAGTATTCCTGAAAATACAACCTTGGAGGTCCTTCCCTTCAGCTTGTAGCCTAATTCTTTAAAATTAGTCTTAAGGCTCCTCCACCTACCATTTATTCTGTTGTTGGTACCCACATGGACCATGACAGCTGAATCATCACCAGCCCCTCCCAGCCCATCACAGGAAAGACAGCGGGAGCTCAGGGAGTTAAATGCATGGCTTAAGACTTGGTGTAGAGGAGAAGGCTTTGGGTTCCTAGAGCACTGGGCTGACTTTTCATTGAGGTACAAACTGTATTCTGCAGATGATTTGCACCTAAATGGAAGGGGGTCCGCTGTGCTGGGGAGAGAATTCTAGCTGGGGTGGTGGAGTATTTAAACTAGGGCTGAGGAGGGTGGTCAATGAAGAAAATAAAGGGGTAGTCAGATTAGAGAGGGATCAGACTATATTGGTGGGCGAGAAACAGACTGTGGGTAGACGACTAGACAACTGGATAAGGAGTTCCTTTTGTTACAAAAAAGCAATGAAAATGAAAATAAAAATGCCCAAATAATGTCAAATAATCACATTTCTGATAATGAAAGTGAAAAACTGAAAGGCAAGTTAAAGTGTATGTTCACAAATGCCAGAAGTCTAGCAAGCAAAATGGGGGAGCTGGAGGCCTTGATACTGGAAGAAAATATAGATATAGTTGGTGTTGCTGAAACATGGCTAGACTCTTCTCATGACTGGGCTGTAAATCTACAGGGTTTTACACTTTTTCGGAAAGACAGGACAAATAGGAAATAGGCGGCGGTGCATGTCTGTATGTGAGAAGTGATGTGAAGGCGAGTGTGAAAGAGACATTAGAGGGTAAAGATTGTGAGGAGGTTGAAATCTTGTGGGTGAAACTAGAAAGGGAGGTAAATACTGAAAAACTTACTTTTGGTGTAATCTAGAGATGGAAGGTCAGCTATATAAACAGATGGAGCAGGCTGCACAGGCTGGTACTGTAGTGATAATGGGAGATTTTAATTACAGGGATATTAATTGGCATCATGGTTTCAACCTGTTGCAGGAAAATTTTATGGGCCAGTTTGTGGAAGACCCGACTAGAGGTGAAGCTCTGTTGGATCTGGTCATTTCTAATAATGCAGAGCTTGTTGGGAATGTCAATGTTCGTGAAAACGTGGGTAACAGTGATCACAATATAGTTACATTTTGCCTATACTGTAAAAAACAAACACAGGCTGGGAGGGCAAAAACACTTAATTTTAAGAAGGCCAATTTCCCCAGGACGAGGGCTGCAATTCAGGATATAGATTGGGAACAACTAATGTCAAATAATGGTACAAATGATAAATGGGAGATGTTCAAATCTACTTTGGGTAATTATAGTGCAAAATGTATTCTTATAAGTAACAAGTATAAATTACTAAAATTAAACCCCACATGGCTTACACCTTCTGTAAAAAGGGCAATACATAACAAAAAAGGGCATTTGAAAAATACAAATCTGAGGGTACAGCTGTAGCCTTTTTAAATTATAAAGAGCGTCATAAAATATGTAAAAATGTAATAAAATTAGCAAATAATTCTTCAAGTATATAAATGCAAAAAAGCCAAGGTCTGAACATGTAGGATCCTTAGATAGTGGTAATGGGGAGTTGGTTACAGGGGATCAAGAGAAGGCAGGGTTACTAAATGGGTTCTTCAGCTCTTTATATACAACAGAAGAAAGAGCAGCTGATAAAGCCGGGGCCAATGCTGTTAATATATCAGTTGATACTGCATTGGATGAATGTAGTTATGGTCCAAGCTAAATAAAATAAAATAAACGTGCACAAGGTCCCGGGACCAAATGGGTTACACCCTAGAGTTCTTAAAGAGCTTAGTTCAGTTATTTCAATCCCCCTCTTCATAATATTTAGAGATTCTCTAGTGACTGATATAGTGCCAAGGGACTGGCGCAGGGAAAATGTGGTGTCTATTTTCAAAAAGGGCTCTAGATCTTCACTGGGTAATTATAGACCAGTAAGCTTAACATCCATCATGGGGAAAATGTTTGAGGGGCTATTGAGGGACTATATACAGGATTATGTGACAAAAATAGTATTACAAGTGACAGCCAGCACGGTTTTACAAAGGACAGAAGTTGTCAAACTAACCTGATTTGTTTTTATGAAGAGGTGAGCAGAAGCCTAGACAGGAGGGGGCCGCTGTGGATATAGTGTTTTTGGACTCTGCAAAGGCATTTGACACTGTCCCTCATAGACGTCTAATGGGTAAATTAAGGACTATAGGTTTAAATAGATAGTATAGTTTGTAATTGCATTGAGAATTGGCTGAAAGACCGTATCCAGAGAGTTGTGGTCAATGATTCCTACTCAGAATGGTCCTCGGTTATATATTGAACTAATTTATTAATGATATAGAGCAGGGGTCGGGAACCTATGGCTCGCGAGCCAGATATGGCTCTTTTGATGGCCGTATCTGGCTCGCAGACAGGGCTCCTACCCAGTGGCGGATTATCATTAGGGCGTTTCGGGCGGTCGCCCGGGGCCCAAGACTGCCAGGGGGCCCAAGGAGCCTATGACCGCCCGAACCCCCTCATGCCCAGTGGCGTCGCTAGCACCGGAGGGAGCCCCGGTGCCAGGACCGCACCTGTCAGGCGAGGGGAGCTTTGCTTCTACTTAGCAGCCGTGGTCTGTGCTGCTTTAGAAGCTCCCCCTCCAGCCCCCCTTCCCTGCTCTAAACATCTCTGCTGCTAGCTGTCGGGACATGGGGGAGGGGAGACTGTCGGCGGGCTCTGTGCTGTGAGCAGGAGAAGAGCTGCAGTGAAGACATAAAAGGTAAGTGCATGTGTGTTTAATATCCATATTCATGTGTGTTTAATGTCCATATTCATGTATGTTTAATGTCCATATTCATGTATGTTTAATGTCCATATTCATGTATGTTTAATGTCCATATTCATGTATGTTTAATGTCCATATTCATGTGTTTACAAGGTGTACTTTGTGTATAATGTGCATACTCGTGTATAATGTGCCTACTTAGTGTATAATGTGCATACTCGTGTGTACTTTGTGTACTATGCATACTTTGTGTATAATGTGCCTACTTTGTGCATAATGTGTGTACTTTGTGTACTGTGCGTACTTTGTGCATAATGTGCGTACTTTGTACTGTGCGTACTTTGTGCATAATGTGCGTACTTTGTGCGTACTTTGTGCATAATGTGCGTACTTTGTGCGTACTTTGTGCGTACTTTGTGCATAATGTGCGTACTTTGTGCATAATGTGCGTACTTTGTGCATAATGTGGTACTTTGTGTACTGTGCATACTTTGTGCATAATGTGCCTACTTTGTGCATAATGTGCGTACTTTGTGCATAATGTGCGTACTTTGTGCATAATGTGCCTACTTTGTGCATAATGTGCGTACTTTGTGCATAATGTGGTACTTTGTGTACTGTGCATACTTTGTGCATAATGTGCATACTTTGTGCATAATGTGCGTACTTTGTGCATAATGTGCGTACTTTGTGCATAATGTGCCTACTTTGTGCATAATGTGCGTACTTTGTGTACTTTGTGCATAATGTGGGTACTTTGTGCATAATGTGCGTACTTTGTGTACTTTGTGCATAATGTGTGTACTTTGTGCATAATGTGCGTACTTTGTGCATAATGTGGTACTTTGTGTACTGTGCATACTTTGTGCATAATGTGCGTACTTTGTGTACTTTGTGCATAATGTGCGTACTTTGTGCATAATGTGCCTACTTTGTGCATAATGTGCGTACTTTGTGTACTTTGTGCATAATGTGCGTACTTTGTGCATAATGTGCATACTTTGTGTACTTTGTGCATAATGTGCGTACTTTGTGCATAATGTCCTTACTTTGTGCATAATGTGCGTACTTTGTGCATAATATGGTACTTTGTGTACTGTGCGTACTTTGTGCATAATGTGCCTACTTTGTGTACTTTGTGCATAATGTGGTACTTTGTGTACTTTGTGCATAATGTGCGTACTTTGTGCATAATGTGCCTACTTTGTGTACTTTGTGCATAATGTGCGTACTTTGTGCATAATGTGCATAATGTGCGTACTTTGTGCATAATGTGCGTACTTTGTGCATAATTTGCGTACTTTGTGCATAATGTGGTACTTTGTGTACTGTGCGTACTTTGTGCATAATGTGCCTACTTTGTGTACTTTGTGCATAATGTGGTACTTTGTGTACTGTGCGTACTTTGTGCATAATGTGCATAATGTGCGTACTTTGTGCATAATGTGCCTACTTTGTGTACTGTGTGTACTTTGTGCATAATGTGCGTACTTTGTGCATAATGTGCGTACTTTGTGCATAATGTGCGTACTGTGTGTACTTTGTGCATAATGTGCCTACTTTGTGTACTAGTGTTTAGGTAGTGTTAGCAATAGTTACGGCGCGGCAGGGTGGTGGTGGAGAAGGGGGGCCCAAGTTTGGGTAACAGCCCAGGGCCCATGGTCTTCTTAATCCGCCACTGCTCCTACCTGTCTATGGGAAGGATGCATGCACCGCGCTCCATCAGCCCGTGCACCGCGCTCCATCAGGCCGCGGTGCACGCTGATATTGGTAGTTCTTTGATGGCCTGATAAGCATTGGCGGCAGTGGTGAGCGGCAGGGAGCATGGACTACATTTCCCATAACTCCCTGCATAGCCGCGCCGTCTGCAAGCACGCACCTGCGTCCCCTAGTGAAGCGGCATCTGCCTCCTCCCTTGTGTCTCCCTTGGACGTTAACGGTAGGAAGTATTCTATTCGTCGTTGGTTAGCAACAGCATTAAAACGTTATTATGTTATAAAAAAAAGAGTTCGGAGATTTGTTGTTCTTTAAAATTAAATACAAGTCAATGTGTGCACTTTATGTACAGTGAGACTATTTAATAAAGTTCAATTATTTATTACGCTGGGTGTGCCTGCTTGTATGTACCACTTTAAGTAGTAAATGCTTTAGTTCCCTATGGGTCTGAGCCTCTCTTTTTTGTTCATTTTCTGTAAGACCAACACTTTTAAAAGGGCCACTGACAGATACAATTGCTCCAGCGGTCACTTAGTACACAAAGGAGTGTTCCTCTCTGCTGCACTAAGCCACCGCTGGACCTAAACAATAATTCGCTGTAAAATAATAAAATAGATAATTGACATAACTGACAATGCGTTGTGTGACATGTCCAACATTCCAGCTTCTTTCTTCTGCGAATGCCTCAAAGCTGGCATTCTCTCAACATCAGGTGGGAAGAATGCCAGCTTCCAGTCATGCGCAGGAAAAAGAAGAAGCCAGACTGCTGGACTGATGTCATGCATCGCAAGCTCACAATGTAAGTTATTTATTTAATTTTTTTACTGCTAATTACCATTGTTTCAGTCCAGTTGTGGCTTTATACAGCAGGGAGGAGCATTCCTTGCTGTACTAAGTGAACATTGGAGCGATTGATCTGTCAATGGCCCTTTAAACATATTGTACGGCTCTCGCGGAATTATATTTCAAAATATGTGGCGTTTACGGCTCTTAGCCAAAAAGGTTCCTGACCCCTGATATAGAGGATGGGTTTAATAGCACTATTTCTATTTTTGCAGATGACACCAAGCTATGTAGTATTGTTCAGTCTATGGAAGATGTTCGTGAATTGCAAGCGGATTTAAAGGGAAGGTGTCGCGAAAATTTTTTTTTTTATATGTTATTGCTTTTATTATGTCATTAAAATACATTTTATTTATTTGTGTTTTTGTGTTGTACTTTTTTCTCTCTTTTACTTCTCCAAGGGGGCTGCCATTTTTTTTTCATCTCTGTATGTGTCGATTAACGACACATACAGAGATGGAATACGGCACATACATCCCCATAGAGAATGCGAACGGGAGCCATTCCATTCACTATAGCGTACGCCGTCTGTGTGGAAATGGCGCATGCGCCGCTCCCACACAGTCCAAAAGGAATTTCTTCGGCAGATCGACATCCGGCACCATTTTCATGTGCACCGGAAGCCGCGGCCGGACAGTAAGATGACTACTTCCGGTCGCGGCTTCCGTCCATATGTTCAGAAGCAAGGACTAGGAGCGGAGGGAACGGAGGCAGCAGCGGCAGCGACAGGAGCAGGTAAGTTATGTTTGTGACATGTGTATGTTCGTGTTATACTGTCTGATTACCACTGTATCTAATCCTCCTACACTGTGAATTCGCTCAAAAAAATGGCGGCACACAGTGTAGGAGGTTTGAACATTCAACCCCCTCCTTTCTCCAGGCTAGTGCCAGGATAAAGGAGGGGGGATTGTTTGAGGACACTAGAGCGAGTGTGTCTTCTCCAATTTTGCAGCATAAAGCAATGAGGTTGCTTTACCACATGCCAATGCTGCATTTTTGGGAATTGCACCCTCTAGTGACCAGCACATGAAAATGTTATAAATTAGAATCTAATTTATAATATTTCCTGACTTGTGAAAAAATTTAAAAAATTAGAACAATGTGTAATCATTTATATACTAACAGTTTAACTAAAAAAAAAAAAAATAATTTTTCTAGCAACACATTCCCTTTAAACAAACTAAGTGTTTGGGCATCCAGTTGGCCAATGAAGTTTAATGTAGATAAATTTAAAGCTATGCATCTGGGTACCAACAACCTGCATGCATTATTTGTGTTAGGGGGAGCTACACTGGGGGATTCACTTGTTGAGAAGGATCTGTGTGTATCTGTAGATCAAAGACTAAATAACAGCATGCAATGTCAATCAGCTGCATCTAAGGCCAGCAAGATATTGTCGTGTGTTAAAAGAGGCATGGACTCGCGGGACAGGGATATAATCTTACCACTTTACAAAGCATTAGTGCGGCCTCATCTAGAATATGCAGTTCAGCTCTGGGCTCCAGTTCATAGAAAGGATGCCCTGGAGTTGGAAAAAATACAAAGAAGAGCAACGAAGCTAATAAGGGGCATGGAGAATCTAAATTATGAGGAAAGATTAAAAGAATTAAACCTATTTAGCCTTGAGAAAAGACGACTAAGGTGGGACATGATTAATTTATATAAATATATTAATGGCACATACAAAAAATATGGTGACATCCTGTTACATGTAAAACCCCCTCAAAAAACATGGGGGCACTTCCTCCGTCTGGAGATAAAAAGGTTCATCCTGCAGAGGCGACAAGCCTTCTTTACTGTGAGAACTGTGAATCTATGGAATAGTCTACCGCAGGAGCTGGTCACAGCAGGGACAATAGATGGCTTTAAAAGATGGTTAGATAATTTCCTAGAACAAAAAAATATTAGCTCCTATGTGTAGAAATTTTTACCTTCCCTTTTCCCATCCCTTGGTTGAACTTGATGGACATGTGTCTTTTTTTCAACCGTACTAACTATGTAACTGATTTTGGTGCTGATATCAATTACAGTGAACGAAACCATGGAGCAGGCAGTGACCGGTTAATGCCCTGGATTTTGATCTATTTAGCCCAAACGTATCCCAATGTATAGAATACATCGCCCGGGGAACGGCCCTGAGGAATCTCCTGAAGTCACTGTCCATAAATGGCAGTGACGTCTGGAGCTTTCCCAGGGCTGAAGCCTTCTACTATCGCTCTACCCAGGGACTCTGGGGCTGTTCCTGATGTCCCTGTACGTAAAGTGACGTCAGAAGTTTTGCAAAGCCCGAGTACACGGCCGGAGCGTCGGCAACGCTCTGACCAGGGATTCCGGCCCTGGAGAATCCCCTGACGTCACTTTATATATATGGACAGTAACGTCAGGTGCTTTCCCAGGGACAAAGTCCACGGGTAGAGCACTTGCGAGTCTCTGCCTGGGGACTACAGCATTGGGAAGCTCCTGACATCACAGTCCATATAGTAATGTCAGGAGCAGTATACGTTTTTTTGTGGGATCTCTCAGGATGGAATAGTATAGTCTACTACACTATTCCATCCTTTAAAAATACGGTATACCGACCACTACCAGCCCGAAGTAGGCTAGGTGGACATAATGGAGACCTATGAATTATCGTCTACGTTGTTTATAGTGCATGTTAGAAGATTTCCTGACGTACACGATAAACTTAGGGCAACAACACGATGTGAAGGGGGCCTTAAGGGAGGGAGAAGCACTTGTGAGGATGTAAGGAACACTAATGCTCCGTTCTTACTTTGCCATTAAAGTTCAATGTATTTTTCAACAGCATAAATCGGAGGCTTTCCCTTTGATTTCTGAAGAAGATGGGCCACAAGCGTGTAGCAGATCTGCACGAGAATAAAGGCCCTGTTCATACAGAGTTTTTTTGCTGCGAAAACCGCGTTGGAAACTGCTGCAAAAAACGTCCGAAATCACCTCCTATTGGTTTCAATGGGAGGCGAAGGCGGTTTTTTCCCACGAGTGGAAAAAAACCGCTTGCGGGAAAAAGAAGCGACATGCCCTTTCTTCGGCAGTTCCGTCTCTGACCTCCCAATGACATCAATAGGAGGCAGAGAAAGCTTGAAGGAATTTCGAGGCATATTTTTTGCCTGCAAAAAAACTGCGTGAACAAGGTCTAAGTCCCAATGTCATTCTAAGCTGCTTATCCTCTGCTTTTCCATGCAAAATAAGTAGCATGCTACTTATTGCTGTGGTGGATTTATTTTCATGGTGCGGACAAAAACAGGTGCAAAATTTTTCGTAGCATGTGAACTGGGTTGCAGAAATCTCATATGCATGGGATGCAGAATCATCGGCATGTCATCGGAATCCGTATCAAATACAACATGTGTGAACGGGGCCTTAGGGGGGAGTTAAAAAAATTCTGTTAGGCCAAATTCACACGATACTTATTACTTGCAAATTTGTCGCGGATATTTTGGTGCGGAAAATTCGCAGTCTAATACAGTATCAGCAAGTAAATGAAATCAAGA
This sequence comes from Rhinoderma darwinii, assembly GCF_050947455.1. Taxonomy (NCBI): domain Eukaryota; kingdom Metazoa; phylum Chordata; class Amphibia; order Anura; family Rhinodermatidae; genus Rhinoderma; species Rhinoderma darwinii. The sequence continues at coordinate 135,986,234 of NC_134691.1, read as the reverse complement.
AATCTCACATCTACATGTCGGGGTTTTTTTCTGCACAAAAATTGACCTCCGGTGTGTATTTGAAAATATGCTACATGTCAATTTATCTTGTGTTTCCGCTTGCAAATTATTTATAACTAGTTTAAAAAAAAAAAAAATCTGCAGCATAAATCCTGGACCTATTTCCGCATCAAAATGTAAAAGCCGCACATTCCTCAATGTGTGCGTGTAGCCTTACAGGTTTTGCTAGGGATTTACAGCAAATTAACCCTTTACATTGTAAAGGATGAAATACGTTACAATTCTGCAACATAATAGGCATGCAGCTGATTTAAAAATCATCGGCACATCCTAAATTCCATGCAGATTTTTTTTTTCTGCTGCATGTGCATGAGGTTTTGAAAACCCCATTCACATAAGTTAGGGCTTATTGAGACTAACGTGTTAATTGCCCGTGTAAAGGACGTTTTTTTTAATGGCGGTCACACGCTGCATGTATTTCTATGGGGCTATTCACAGGGTCGTTGTTTTAACGGACCGTGTGAAGGGCCTGTAAAAAAAATAGGACATATCCTATTTTTGTCCATTTTCACGTATCCCTCAATAGACTCATGTCTGAGGGATCTGTAAAAACGGGTCCCGAACGGGTGAAAATCGCAATGAAAAACGGCCGTTATTCACTGCTGATTTCACACACGTTCATCTGAATATAGCCCTACATTGTAATTTGCAGTGAATTTTCAGTGCACAATCCACACCAAATATAGGAGACAAGTGGCCTTATTCAGACGTCCATATTCGGTCTGTGATATACGGATGTGTCGGCCATATTTCCCAGACCGACCACAGTTCGGGAGCCGGGTTTCTAGTATCACAGTTAACAGTTTAAAGGGAATGTGTTGCCAGAAAAACATGTTTTTTTTTTAAAAATTAAACATTTAGTGTGTGGGTGATTAAACATTGTTCAAATTTTTTTTATTTTTTTGCACGAGTCCAGGAAATATTATAAATTATTTCTAATTTATAATACTACCCATTTTTGGTCACTAGATGGAGCTGTTCCCAAAATTGCAGCATTGCAACATTGGGTTAAAAGCCCTCGCTCTAGTGAGCTCTCAGCATCCCCCCCTCCTTTATCCTGGCTAGTGCCGGGATAAACGAGGGGTTTGAACGATGTAACCTCCTACACTGTGTGTCGCCATTTTTTGAGCTAACCCACAGTGTAGTAGGTTTACATACAGTAGTAAACACACACAAACACGAACATACATTGAAATCTCTTACCTGCTCCTGCCGCCGCGGCTCCCTCCGGCCCGTCCGCTCCGTTTGCTGCCGCTGGTGCAAGTGCACAAATCCGGAAGCCGCGACCGGAAGTAGTAATATTACTGTCCGGCCGCGACTTCCGGTCCACAGGAAAATGGCGCCGGACGGCGCCAATTTCGAATAGGACTGTGTGGGAGCGGCGCATGCGCAGTTCCCACACAGACGCCGTACACTGCAGTCAATGGGACGGGAGCCGTTCGCAGTCCCTATGGGACTGTGGCTGCCGTATTCCATGTCTGTATGTGTCGTTAATCGACACACACAGAAATGGAACAAAAAATGGCAGCCCCCATAGGGAAGAAAAAGTGTAAAAATAAGAAAAAGTAAAACACAAACACACAAATGAATATAAACGTTTTTAATAAAGCACTAACATCTTTAACATATAAAAAAATAATTTGTGATGACACTGTTCCTTTAACTTGACCCAGCACAGCCCAGTGACTAAAACAGGGCTGATTTCCCGGTTACAATGGAAAAGAATAGTATAAAAAATAAGTTTAAAAAAAAAAAATAATAATAATAATAATAATAATAATAAAAAAAATACATTAAATAAAAAATACACATAAAATACTCACCTAAAAAAACATTCCCCCCACAAATCATTGTCGTAACATAGGCCCTGACCCAATTACCCTAAAATAGATGTGTAATACAGTATATCAACAGTTACGGTAGACAATCACAAATAAATAGCCTATTTTAGGGTAACACTATATTGCTAGATAAAAATAACTAGAAAGTAAAACCGCATATTATTTTACTATTATTTTCAAACTTTAAGGCTAAAAATTAGAAAAATCATGTGTGTGAAAATGATGAAATATCACGTAGTTAGCCCAACAAATAAAACAAGTTATGGCCATAACTAACGCAAGCTAAAAATGGCTAAATGGTGTCTGGTCCTAAAGGCTCAAAATGGCCTGGTCCTGAATCGGTTAAAGGGGTTGTGTAGTTTAAAAAGCACATTTTCATATACCATATTAGCAAGTGAATAGAGGAGGGGTCCTCTGTTCAGGATTCTCATCTCTTGTTTAGAGTGAAGAGCAGTTACAAAGAGCATCTTTCTTAATAGAGAGCTCATTTTTTTGAATGGGTACTGTGTAATGCTTTCCCATGCTGGTGGTGCTGTAGGGAAATTTAACACTTAGGCTTCATGCACATGACCGTGTTCGGTCCGTGATATAAGGTCCACATGTCGGCCGCTCCTAGCATCATAGTTATGTACGATGCCATGAATCACTGCCTCGCTACCGTCCTGTGCTGAAAACATGATTATAGTACGGGACAGTTTTTCCCGCAGCGAGGCAGTGAACCTAGCGTCATGGATAACTATGATGCTAGGAGCCCGGCTTCCTGCAGTGTGTTCGGTCTGGGAAATGCGACCGACATGCGGACCGTATATCACGGACCGAACACGGTCGTGTGCATGGGGCCTTGCTGCCAGGTTTCCTCAGAGATTACAGATGATTACTGGAGGTCTCAGGAGGGGGACACTTTGTGATCTGCTTATTGTCAAAAGACACTTCTAACACGTAGGCATTGTCTAAAGCATAGAATCCCTTTAAAGAAAACCTGTCACTAGAGTTTAGGACATTAAACCGACAGTATGTCATTATACTGCTTGGGTTTAGCGTCCTAAACATGTCCCTCTCAAAATTGACATTATAGCATTTTGTCTAAAAAGGAGTTATAATACAGCGTGCACTGTATGTAAATGACCAGAGAAGAGTCCTGAGATAGCCAAACCAGGGGCGTAACTAGGAATGACTGGGCCCCATAGCAAACTTTTGACTGGGCCCCCTTTCCCTAGGTGCCACACACAGCCCCCCTTGTAGATAGTGCCCCCTATAGATATCGCCATAAAGCCCCCACTGTGGATAGCGCCATACAGCCCTCTATAGATATCACCATACAGACCCCTGTAGATAGTGTCCCCCTGTAGATTGTACCATACAGCCCCCTGTAGGCAGTGCTATACAGCCCCCCTTGTAGACAGTGTCACACCCCACTTGTAGATAGCGCCCCCCACCTCCCCCTATAGATCGTACCATACAGCCCCCTGTAGATATCGCCATAAAGCCCCCCTGTAGATATCGCCATACAGCACCCTGTAGATAGCGCCATACAGTCCCCTTTTGTAGATAGAACCATACAGCCCCACTGTTGATAGCGCCATACAGACCCCTGTAGAAAGCGCCATACAGTCCCCCCCTGTAGATAGCGCCATACAGTCCCCCCCTGTAGATAGCACCATACAGTCCCCCCCCTGTAGATAGCGCCATACAGCCCCCCTTCTGCAGATAGGGCCATATAGCGACTCCCCCTACTGTAGATTGCACCATATAGCGACCCCCCTCCTGTAGATAGCGCTATATAGCGACCCCCAAACAAATAAAAAAGTCATACTCACCTATGACGAACGGAGCGAATCAACGCCGACAGGATCCCTGCGTAGGCCGGCGTGATCTAGTGACGTAAAACGAACGTGACCTGTAGCCTAGTAAATGGCAGGGTAGGGAGACTCCTCCCTGCTCTGCGATAGTGTTCAATAACATCTGCGTCCCAAAGACGCAGATACTATTGAACATGGCGTCGCTACTGCTGTAGCAGCCATAGCGACTGCTAACGGCGCCACCAGGCATGGGGGGGGGGCCCGTGATGGCAGGCAGCACGGGCTCTTTCCTGCCGCGGGCCCCGTAGCAGTCGCTATGGCTGCTACAACGGTAGGTATGCCACAGAGCCCAACAGTTTCCTGCACATGTGCGAAGATGAAGCCGGGGTCATTACACCTGGACTCATCTCTGATAATTTATATACAGCGCACGCTGTATTATAACTTCTTTTTAGACAACATGATAAAACGAATAGTATTGAGAGTCTTAGAACGCTAAACCCCCTAGCATTATAACGTCATGCTGATGGTTTAGTGCCCTAAAATGTAGTGACAGGCTCCCTTTATGGAAAAAATTATCTGATAAGCATAAAATGACAAAGCAAATTAAATTGTTTACCTTGGCAGTGGTTCCGGATACGTGACATCTAATGCAGCTGCTTTGATTTGACCTGTCTGTAAAGCTTCAACCAAAGCTTCTTGATCAACAACAAGTCCTATGTGCAAAGATATTACATTACTATACATTGTATGGTTTTTAAACCATCAGTAATATTAGAAAAAGAACGTAAAAAAAAAAAAGAGATGAAAATTGCAGTTTAAACAATCTTGTTCTATGTGGTATTTTGAAATGCCAATGTTATTGCCCCTGCTTAAAAGATGGTACAGTCTGTACTTGGGCATATAAATCTTATAAATCTGTGAAACAAACAGAAATAAATACACAATACATGACACAAATAAATGAATAGATATAACCATGGTTCCTATTATTGGATACAAACCTCTGCTTATATTTATCAATGTAGCTGAGGGTTTCATCATGTGAAATTCATGTTTTCCCATCAGCTTTTCGGTTTCTGGACCAAGGTTGACAACAAGCATCACATAATCTGACTGCTGCAGTAAATCATCCAGCCCTGCACAATATGAGGCTCCCACAGATCTCTCCTCCTCCAGCCTATAAAACAATATGTACTACAGATGAGGCTTTAGGGCCTATAAACACAGGCCTCAATAAGTCACATACATATCACTCTATGTACTTTAAAGGGGTTTTACCATAATCGTTATTTATCACCTATCAACAGGATAGGTGATAAATATCTGATCGGTGGGGGTCTGACGGCTTGGACCCCCACTGATCAGGAGAACGATCTTACCTTGCTGTTCCTGGGAGCCTTATAGGAATGGAGCGGTAGTGTACATGCTTGACCACCACTCCATTCATTGCTATAGGGCTTTCCAAGATAATTCAGATGGGATTGATATTAGGTGGATCGGGTGTGTCAGAGAAACGCAGGACCCGCTCTCAGCCGATAGGTAAAAAGTGGGGAAAAAAATGTATTTAATAAAAGTGAATTTGAAAGGTTGCATAAAAATATAAAATACATTTATTTAATAAAAAAATAAAAAAATATTTGCTTACAAAAGGTGTACATACCCTTTATATATTTGTAATCTACATAAAATTCTGGAGCATCTTTTCTTAGAACTTTACATTGCGCAGATTATTTCTCCTGGAATTGTAGGAGTAAATTGGCAATTAGGCTATACTATTCATTTTGTCAATAGGGTGGGTGACAATGTTATCCCTGATTGAACACTCCAGTGTGTAGAGACACACCCCAAAGACAAGAAGAATGGTAATGCCCAGTTGCTAATTTATTCATATATTTCTAGGGGGAATTACAGGGGAACAATGTGAGATGCTCCATTATTGGAATACAAGTATTTACTAAAACAAACATGTCATGAAAAATGACAGGTCGTCTGTAAAGTGAACACGTAATGTTGAACATGCTGTCCGATCGACAGGCAGCTGGTGATTAAAATAATAAAATAACATTAAATAAGTTAAATACCATAAGAAGTTTTATAAGGAAATAGCAGTGAATGGCCTACTGAAGTTCTGTGGCCATATTTCAAGAAGGAACATTTGTATTAATTTCTGTGGTAGTGAACAATGTTCTCCATTATTCCTTGTTATGGAGTATTTGCTTCTTTGCCCTAAATATGAATTATAAATCTGATATTTGGTAGAAAGAGGAGAAACCAAAACAAACATTTTGTGTAAACAGGGTATACATAGAGGTAAGGGGATTGAATAACAAAAATGATAATGCCCCCACTGCCATTAGTGTAATGAGGTGTGTTACAGAAGGCCACATTACTTGCTCGCTTCTCCCTTACATCACCTAAAGGGTTACATGAGACTTCTGCTTATTTCTCAGCCTTGTTTTCTAATGTTGTGGTGCCTGTAGCCTTCCGCAGGTTCATATCACTCATGTCAAATAGAGATCAGGCCAACCTGACTTGTGTCCATTCCCCAAAGCACCTGCAAGGGCTGCCTGAAGTGTAACAAATATGTGCAATCATGAATTACCTGCGGTGCCTATTGTGATATAGAAGCTTCATTTCAAATGCTTTAGCTCGTTGAGCAATTTTGTATCCAATCCTTCCCATTCCGACAATTCCAAGCGTCATCCCTGTTATATCACCTGATACCCAGTTAGCATGAAATCGATCGGTTTCGGGGGACAATGCAATCTGGTAAGCTGTGCAAAAGAACAGAGCAGTGTATTATAGCAAAAATATGGTTTTCAATCAGAAAATATTTTATTACCAACAAAAAAAAATAATTGACATTATTTACTTTAAGGGTATGTGCACACACACTAATTACGTCCGTAATTGACGAACGTATTTCGGCCGCAAGTACCGGACCGAACTCAGTGCAGGGAGCCGGGCTCCTAGCATCATACTTATGTACGATGCTAGGAGTCCCTGCCTCTCCGTGGAACTACTGTCCCGTACTGTAATCATGTTTTCAGTACGAGACAGTTGTCCTGCAGCGAGGCAGGGACTCCTAGCATCGTACATAAGTATGACGCTAGGAGCCCGGCTCCCTGCACTGTGTTCGGTCCGGGACTTGCGGCCGAAATACGTCCGTCACTTACGGACGTAATTAGTGTGTGTGCACATACCCTTAATGTCTAAATGCAACATGGATATGGAATTGATCAAATAAAATTAAGACAGAAGTGTCAGAGACCAAGGAGGACATATTAGAAGAAACGTGACTGAGAACAAATTATGTTTGTTTATTATATCACAAACCATTGCAGTGGCCACAAACTTATCTCTAGTCCCAATACATTGGCATCAGTCATAAGAGAGTCTGAGAGTTCAGGCAAATGAGCGTTCGTATAAATGCATATTCCCGATCATTGAGTGAACATAAAAACAAAAAGCACGGCTCCACATAGTGCAGATCAATTGGGTCTGGGTGAAATGTCAGTAGTAAATTATGCTCACCCAGATAGTACTTGGATAAGGTAATCAGAAAATCCACAAATGCTGCTGCCAGGATCCACACCGGTAAACCATACGGTCACTGCTTGTTAGAATGTAGAAGGGTAATTGGAAAAGGGAGGATCCTGCAAGGCGCTGCTGCGTGGCTGCTTGTGAAATCCCACAAGCAGCCACGCAGCAGCGCCTTGCAGGATCCTCCCTTTTCCAATTACCCTTCTATTCCCTATCATTGTCCTATATAAACAGGGCAACGATCAGCCCATGAGCGAGCAAATGTTTCGGTAGCATAAAATATTATGGCTGTGTAAACAGGGAGATTTGTTGCAGCCATGACAGTAATGTATGGGAATGAGCGATCGTAGTAAAGGACCAAACAAGTGCCAATCATCGAGCTGTCTCGTTGATCAGAGCACGTTTTTACGGACAATATTGGCTGATGTAAAAGGACCCTTAAGTAGCCAATGCGGTTAGAAATCTGCTGCTGGGACCTTTACCTTGTTTTTCTTAATGCATTTGCTAGTTCTTATTGTCTGGTTGCTAAAAAGATCCTATTGCTTTACTACACTTGCTGCACAAAGTCTCCTCCAAGCTTCCCTCTCAATACAAACATAGAATTTAACCTAAAACCTTTCCTGCCTTTGCTTTCATCCAGAAGCATCATGATTTCTTGCGTAATTTTCTGATGCTTCTTGTTGCCTCAGTGGGAGGGACTTAATACAATGTTTTTTGAAAGCAGACAGGATTTCCAGTGACTACCACTGTACATGCAGCTGAATGTAAGGCGGAGGTAGTCACCCGTATACACAAAGTGATTGCTAGGCAATATGAACTTACACACCCTGCAGAATATGCTTAAGGTAGGGAATGGATTTCCATGTGTATGCAGTTACTGCAGTGCAGAAAAACGTTATATATGTGTGTGCAAATTTACGTTACCCTCCATAAAATTCCTGGCTGCTACCAGTAGTAATGTCATCGCCAAGTCCGCTGTAGAATTGGTGACAGCATAAGGTGTGTTGGCCACTTTCACGCCATAACTTGTAATCATCTTTATATCCAAGTGGTCAACTCCTGCTCCAGAACTTGCTATTACTTTAAGCCTAGGTAGATATTTTAAGAGCTCGCTGTCAACATCTGGTTTGTTTGCCCAATTAAAGATGCACACAATCTTTTCAGCTAACTGTTCCTTCTCCTTTAAGTCTTTCATAGTAATCAGAGTAAATCGCTCCTTCAGAAAGTCCACGTGCTCTTCCATGACTCCATTAGGGCCCCCAATCTCCTCCACTAATGCCCCAGGCAGCTCTTGTTCTGTATTCATCCTGCAAAAGTCATTGGGAAAATAAATTAGTCAAGTAACAAATGTTTCTGCTTGTCTTCCTAGAATTGCTGCATCTGTCAGTCACACAAACCTCAAATTCAGTCTCAAGTCAATATGGAGTTATTTCTGAAAGAAGCAACTGATCATAATCTTCAAAGTATGATGCTGTTATTTGAAATTAAAATATGGGAGAAGCTGACATGGAATTACAGAATACTATGAATGACTCCTGTCCTATTCTTGAAATCAGGGTTGGACCCAAGTTTCTGATCTCCACCATTTTTGCCCTTAGGCTGGGTTCACACGACCTATTTTCAGGCGTAAACGAGGCGTATTATGCCTCGTTTTACGTCTGAGAATACAGCTACAATACGTCGGCAAACATCTGCCCATTCATTTGAATGGGTTTGCCGACGTACTGTGCAGACGACCTGTCATTTACGCGTCGTCGTTTGACAGCTGTCAAACGACAACGCGTAAAATGACTGCCTCGGCAAAGAAGTGCAGGACACTTCTTTGCAACGTAATTTGAGCCGTTCTTCATTGAAGTCAATGAAGAGCAGCTCAAGATTACGGGCGTCAAAAACGCCTCGCATAATACGAGGAGCAGCATTTACGTCTAAAACAATGCAGCTGTTTTCTCCTGAAAACAGTCTGTCTTTTCAGACGTAAAAGCCTCTCATCGTGTGCACATACCCTTATAGCAAATCTTCTGACATTCTACAAATGGGAAAACCTGCTTTAACCCATTCCCTACATTTGACGTTACTGTATGTCATGGCCAGGAAGGGGAAGTATTGAGCGGGCTCAAGGGCTAAGCCCGCTCCATATTCCGTGGGTATTGATTGGATGTATGATAACTCCGATCCCGGACATTTAACTAGTTAGATACCGCGGTCAAAAGCAGCCGCAGAATCTAAGCCATTAGAAAGAGGGGGGACTCCACTCTGTTATCCCACACCCCTCCCCCTGTACGATGCGAGGCTTGTTATGGCAGCCTGGGGGCCCAATGAAGGCCCCCAGGTGTGTCATCTTTCTACTCCTATTAACCTCTTCATGCACCACTACGTGGCATTACGTCCTGGTGTGTGGGGGGGTGTGATTTCTGGAGAGCGCTCACATGCTGAGCACGCTCCATATGCAGCGGGGGTCAGCTGTGTTTTACAGCTGACACCCAGGACTAACGGCTAGGAACAGCAATCGCGCTTTTCCTGGCTGCTTAAACCCTCAAATGCTGTGGACAATCGCGACCGCAGCATCTAAGACGTTAAAAAAAGGGGGGGGTGCTACGCCACAACGCGATCGGGGGATGCCGATGGTTGTCATGGCAACCGAGGGGCCTAATGAAGGCCCCCAGGACTGCCTTCACTACGCCTTTATTTAGCCCTGCATGTGACAGAGCTTAACAAAAGCCTGAAAAAAGGACTATACACTGCAATACATTCGAGTGCCCTAGGGGGACTAATGAAATCTGTGTAAAAAAAAAAAGTGAAATAACGTTTTTAGTCGTGAAAAAAATATAAAAAATATTAAAAGTTAAAAAAACAAACCTTTCTCCATTCTTCCTCTAAAATAATGTAAAAGACAGAAAAAGTAAACAAAATGTATATAGCTGTTTTCATAAAAGTCTGAACTATTAGAATATAGCGTTATTTAACGCGCACAGTGAAAGCTGTAAAAAATAAGAAATTGAAAACGTCAAAATCATTGTTTTTTGGTCAACTTATCTCCCCAAAAAAATTTCAGAAATAGTGATCAAAAAGTTGTATTTAACAAAAATTTGTACCGATAAAAACTACAGTTCATCCAGCAAAAAATAAGCCAGCCCTCACACAGCTCAATCGACCAAAAAAGAAAAAAGTTATGGCTCTCGGTATTGTAGTGAAACAAAAAACAATTAACCCTTTCACGCCGCAGCCCTTTTTCAGATTTTCATTTTCGGTTTTTCCTCCCCACATTCCAAAAGCCGTAACGCCTTTATTTTTCCGTCGATATAGTACTATGAGGGCTTGATTTTTGCGGGACGAGTTGTAGTTTTTCGTATGCACCATTTACTTTGCCATATAATGTACTAGGAAACTGAAAAAAAATTATTTGTGGGGTAGAAAATGAAAAAAACACAGATTCCTCCATGGTTTTTTGCGCGCCATTTTTACGGAATTCACTGTGCAATTAAAACAACATGTTAATTTTATTCTATGGGTCAATACGATTACGTCGATACCAAATATATGTAGTTTTTTCTTTATTTTACTACTTTTACATGTAAAAACCTAAGTGTAAAAATAAAAAATTTTTTGTTTCGCCAAATTCCAAGAGCCGTAACGTCTTTATTTTTCCGTAGATTAAGTGGTATAAGGGCTTATTTTTTGCGGGATAAGCTGTAGTTTTTAATAATTCCATTTTGGTGTAAATGTGACGGTTTGATCACTTTTTATTTAATTTTTTGTGGGAGATTAGGTGACCAAAAAATAGAGATTCTGGCGTTTACAATTTTTTTTTGTACTGTGTTCACCGTGCGGGTTAAATAATGATATATTGTGATAGTTCAGACTTTTACGGACGCGGCGATACCAATTATGTTTATTTATTTCATTTTTTACTATGCTCTAGGGGGAAAATGGGAAAAGGGGGTTTTTTTGAACTTTTAATTTTTTTATTACTTTTTTTACACAAAAAAAACAACTTTATTTAACTCATTTGTACTTTTTTTTATTAGTCCCCCTAGGGGACTTAAACCAGCGATCGTTAGATCGCTTGCACGATATACTGCAATACTAATGTATTGCAGTATATCGTGATCCTGACAGTCTCCTATGAAGCCCTGCCGGAGGCAGAGCTTCATAGGAGTACAAAGATGTCGGACCTGGCGGACTTTGTCAGGCCCCCGGGCAGCCGTGCCAACCAACAGCTCCCCCCGATCTCGCCGCGGGGGTACCGTTGGGATGTTACAGGGGGTCGCCCCCCTGTTTTTAGTAATTTAAATGCCGATCTCTATTGAAAGCGGCATTTAACGGGTTAAACAAGCGGGATCGCGCTAAAACGCGATCCCGCTCGTAACCCGGAAGTGCGGCTGTAACACACAGCCGACACACTCGCTCTATGGAGCGGACTCAGCCCGTGAGCCCGCTCCATATTCCCCCACCCGGCGTGCGCCGTATATATACGGCGGATGTCGGGAAGGGGTTAAAAAAAAACTTACTTTTTTTTATTTTAAAGTAGTAAAATATAAAAAAAACTATATAAATTTGGTATCACCGTAATCGTATTGAGCTGCAGAATAAAGTTAAGTTGTCATTTTTACCGCACGGTCAAAGACGTAAAAACGAAATCCCAAAAACTATGGAGGAATCTTAATTTTTTCCAATTTCAGCCCTCAAAGATTTTTTTTTCAGTTTCCCCAGTACATTATATGGTACTTTAAATGGTACTTTAAATGGTACCAATAGAAATGCTGCCTCAGTGCACTCAGAGGATGCTGCCGCAGTGCCCTCCGCGGATGCTGCCGCAGTGCCCTCCGCGGATGCTGCCGCAGTGCCCTCCGCGGATGCTGCCGCAGTGCCCTTCGCGGATGCTACCGCAGTTCCCTCTGTGGAGGCTGCCGCAGTGCCCTCTATAGATAATGCAACACACCCCTAGATAATGCCGCAGTGCCCTCTGTGGATGCTGCCGCAGTGCCCTCTGTGGATGCTGCCGCAGTGCCCTCTGTGGATGCTGCTGCAGTGCCCTCTATAGATAATGCAACACACCCCTAGATAATGCCACAGTGCCCTCTGTAGATAATGCAACACACCCCTAGATAATGCCACAGTGTCCTCAGTACATGCTGCCACAGTGCACTCCGCGGATGCTGCCGCAATGCCCTCCGCGGATGCTGCCGCAGTGCCCTCCGCGGATGCTGCCGCAGTGCCCTCCGCGGATGCTGCCGCAGTGCCCTCTATAGATAATGCAACACACCCCTAGATAATGCCACAGTGCCCTCTGTAGATAATGCAACACACCCCTAGATAATGCCACAGTGCCCTCTGTAGATAATGCAACACACCCCTAGATAATGCCACAGTGTCCTCTGTACATGCTGCCACAGTGCCCTCCGTAGATGCTGCCACAGTGCCCTCCACAGATGCTACCAGTGCCCTCCGCAGATGCTGCCAGTGCCCTTTGCAGATGCTGCCACAGTGCCCTTTGCAGATGCTGCCACAGTGCCCTTTGCAGATGCTGCCACAGTGCCCTTTGCAGATGCTGCCACAGTGATGTCAGGGGCTTGCCCAGAGCTGGAGTCCCGGAGCAGAGCCACTTCTAGCACTCTGCCTGGGATTCCAGCTCTGCTCCTGACATCACTGTCCATATATGGACAGAGATGTCAGGGGCAACCCCAGAGCTGGAGTCCCGGGCCCTCTGTGGATGCTGCCGCAGTGCCCTCTGTGGATGCTGCCACAGTGCCCTCTATAGATGATTCCGCAGTGCCCTCTATAGATAATGCAACACACCCCTAGATAATGCCACAGTGCCCTCTGTAGATAATGCAACACACCCCTATATAATGCCACAGTGCCCTCTGTAGATAATGCCACAGTGTCCTCTGTACATGATGCCACAGTGCCCTATGTAGATGCTGCCACAGTGCACTCTGTGGATGCTGCCACAGTGCACTCAGTAGATGCTGCCACAGTGCCCTCCACGGATGCTGCCGCAGTGCCCTCCGTGGATGCTGCCGCAGTGAACTCCGCGGATGCTGCCGCAGTGCCCTCCGCGGATGCTGCCGCAGTTCCCTCTGTGGATGCTGCCGCAGTGCCCTCTATAGATAATGCAACACACCCCTAGATAATGCCACAGTGCCCTCTGTAGATAATGCAACACACCCCTAGATAATGCCACAGTGCCCTCTGTAGATAATGCAACACACCCCTAGATAATGCCAGTGTCCTCTGTACATGCTGCCACAGTGCCCTCTGTAGATGCTGCCACAGTGCCCTCCACAGATGCTACCAGTGCCCTCAACAGATGCTGCCACAGTGCCCTTTGCAGATGCTGCCACAGTGCCCTTTGCAGATGCTGCCACAGTGCCCTTTGCAGATGCTGCCACAGTGCCCTTTGCATATATGGACAGCGATGTCAGGGAATTCCAGAGTCTCGCAGCAGAGCCGATACTAGCGGCTCTGTGTCCAGCGGGCCGCAGATGAGAGCCCCAGGGGCCGCATGCGGCCCGCGGGCTTGAGACCCCTGCTCTAGATGAATACCTTGAAACATTACATTACTTGTTACATTACAATCTAAATCTTCTCACTATACCACTAGATGAATTCTTTGAGGGGTTTAGTTTCCTAAATGGGGTCACTTTTCTGGGTTTCTAATGTTTTGACATCGCAGAGCCTGTTTTCATGACACAGGGCAGTAAATGCCATCGTAGTAGGCCTCAGATGTTGCATGGTGCTCTTTACCTTCTGAGCCCTGCCATGTGCTCAAACAGCAGTTTTTCTCTACGATTGGGTTATTGCATTATTCAGGAGAAAATGCGTAACAAACTGTGGGTTGTTTTTTCTCCTTTAACCCCTTGTGAAAATTAGTAATTTTGGACTAATGCAACATTTTCTTTGAAAAAAATCAAAATATTATTTTTTTACTGCCCAGAGTATGAAACACCTGTGGGGTCAAAATGTTCACTATACCACTTAAACAATTCCTTGAGGGGTGTAGTTTCCCAAATGGAGTCACTTTTGTTGGGTTTCCACTACACTGGTACTTTTACAAATGCGACATGGTGCAGAGAAATCAATCCAGCACTTCAAAAGCTAAATGGCGTGCCTTCCTTTTCGAGTCCTGCCGCTTGCCCAAACAGCAGTTTATGACCACATGTTTGGTATTTCCGTACTCTAAACAAGTTGCTTTACAAATGTTGAGGTGCTTTTCCTCATTTATTTGTTGAAAAAAATTTGAGGTAAAGCTACATCTTATTGGAAAATAATGTAATTTTTCATTTTCACTGCCCAATTCTAATGAAATCTATGAAACACCTGTGGGGTGAAAATGCTCACTACACCCCTAGATGAATTCCTCAAGTGGTGTAGTTTCCAAAATGGGGTCTTTTTTGGGGTGTTTTTTTTTTGCACCACAATACCTTTTCTAACCTGACATGGTGCCTGAAATATAATTTAAGAAAAGGAAGGCCCACAAATCCACTAGGTGCTCCTTTGCTTCTGGGGCTTTTGTTTCAGTCCATTAGCACACTAGGGCCACATGTGGGATATTTCTAAAACGGCAGAATCAGGGCAATAAATATTCAGTTGTGTTTCTCTGGTAAAAACCTTCAGTATTAGGCTGGGTTCACACGAGCACATTAACGTCCGTAATGGACGGACGTATTTCAGCCAGAAGTCCCGGACCGAACTCAGTGCAGGGAGCCGGGCTCTTAGCATCATAGTTATGTACGATGCTAGGAGTCCCTGCCTCTCCGTGGAACTACTGTCCCGTACTGAAAACATGATTACAGTACGGGATAGTTGTCCTGCAGAGAGGCTTGGACTCCTAGCATCGTACATAACTATGATGCTAAGAGCCCGGCTCCCTGCACTGCGTTCGGTCCGGGACTTCCGGCCGAAATACGTCCGTCCATTACGGACGTTAATGTGCTCGTGTGAACCCAGCCTTACAGGAAGAATGGATTAAAATGGAATTTCAGCAAAAAAAAAATGAAATTTGCAAATTTCCCTTCCACTTTGCTTTAACTGGTTCCCGACCGCTGGCTGTATTGTTACGGCCAGCGTTCAGGGTCCTTAAAATCCGAGCCATAGACTTTTTACGGCTCTGGTTTTATCTTGCTGCCCGAGCGATCGGGCAGCTGAATGTCGGGTCTCCGGCTGTCAGTGACTGCCGGGGACCCTGAGGAGAGGATAGAAGCAGCTTTCGCTGCTTCTGTCTTCTCTGATGTCTTTTTACACAGCGCTCAATGAACGCTGTGTATAGGAATAGAGACAGCAGCAGCGGCGCTCTCTATTCCTCCCGGTGATCATGTGACTGGTCACATGATCGCCAGGTGCCGTTACTGACAGACTGCTGCTGGGTCTTACTAGACCCAGCACAGCCCTATTAGTGACAATCATCACTATGAGAGGGCTGATTTCCCCTGTAACTGGGGCTGCTGTGCAGCTCCAGTTACAGTGGAAAAACATGGTGTAAAAGAAAGAAAAAAAATATATAAAGTTCCCCAAAGGTCTTTTTTGACCTTTGAGAGACAGACCATAGTAATAAAAACAATAGTAAAGTAAAGTGCAAAAAAAAAATTTAATAATAGATACACATAAAATACCCACCCCAAAAAAAAACGTTCCCCCCCACCAATCATTGTTGTAACGCTAGCGCTGACCCAATTACCCTAATATAGACATGTAATATATTAAAATTCACTGTAGACAATGACGATCACAAATAAAAGGTCTATTTTAGGGTAAAACTATGTTATCACCAAAAAAAAATAGCTGAAACGTAAAAAAGCTTATTTTTTTACTATTATTTTCATGAATAAAAATTCTAAAATAGCAAAAAAGGTGTGTATAAAAACGATAAAAAAAGAAACCTGCATAGTCTACGGAAAAAAACATCGCAATAATCACGTCGTTAGCCCAACAAATAAAAAAGTTATAGCCATTTAACTAACACGTGCTAAAAATGGCTAAACAGTGTCTGGTCCTGAAGGTGCAAAATAGCCCGGTCCTGAACTGGTTAATTCCTATGAAACGCATAAAGGGTTAAGAAACTTTCTAAATGCTGTTTTGAATACTTTAAGGGGTGCAGTTTTTAAAATGGGGCGATTTGTGGGGGTTCCTAATACATAAGACCCTCAAAGCCACTTCAGATCTGAACTGTTCCCTAAAAAAAATAGGCTTTTGAAATTTTCTTGAAAATGTGAGAAATTGCTGCTAAACTTATAAGCCTTGTAACGTCCTAGAAAAATAAAATAACGTTCAAAAAACGATGCAAATATAAAGTAGACATATGGAATGTTAAATAGTAACTATTTTGTGTGGTATTACTATCTGTTTTACAAGCAGATACATTTGAATTTAGAAAATGCAAATTTTTTGCACATTTTCTCTTCATTTTGGTGTTTTCCACACAAAAATATTGAATATATCGACCAAATTTTTTCACTAAGTTAAAGTACAATATGTCACGAGAAAAAACAATCTCAGAAATCGGTTGGATAGGTAAAAGCATTCCCAAGTTATTACCACATATAGTAACACACGTCAGATTTAAAAAATGAGGCTGTGTCATTTGGTCCAAAAGTGGCTGCGTCCTTAAGGGGTTAATTAGGAGCTATTGTTGATAGATGCCTGTTTCTGAGAAAGATTCTCTATAAGGGTGCCTGTACACGTGGCAGTTTTGTATGTGCAGGGGGGGGGGGGTTTGGCAAATACAGCAAAATCACAGCATAAAAACGCAGGGTCATGCAAAACCGTAGCAAAAACGCTGTGGTTTAGAAAAACTATGTTTAGTTTTGCTGCAAGTTTTACAATAATTCAGGCAAAACAAAACAAAAAAACCACCAGGTGTACAGGCACCCTTAGTTTTTTCCGTTTTAAATGTTGAAAAAAAGAAACCAACATAATAATTTTACGGCTGTGTTGACTCTGGTTTCTGTTTTGAGGTACTTTGTGGCTGTGAGGTGAAGCAACACAACCTCTTCTTGTTTTCCCTCTCCTAATACAGCTTTCAAATATTGTGCAGAAATAAAAATACCTTTCTTCCTCTTGGATTCTGTTTTGCTGAAAACCTTTAATAAATATACAGTCCCCGAGATTAGCTCTTAGAAATCGAAGTTTAACATATAGACAATATAAAGGTGGAGAGTGAACATGTAGGGGAGAATTTATTAAAACTAGCATTTCATAAGCCAGTCAATCTAAAAAGCACTGGAGTAAGACGCGGCTAAATTTTCAAATGTGCTCGCCCCCTTATGCTAAGCCCCACCCAGTTTTTAAAAATGGCCAGAGGCGGCATAAAATGGTGAAAAATATGCAAATAATGGCCATACTGCTGCTATACAGTTTTTCAAAATACATAACTCTATAAGTTGACTCTTGCAAATATCAATATAAAAAAGGAAAATCTTTCAAAAATCAAATTGACATCCATCCATATATACACACACACACACACACACACACACACACACACACACACACACACACACACACACACACACACACACACACAGTACTGTGCAAAAGTTATAGGTAGTAGTGTAAAAATGCTGCAAAGTAAGAATGCTTTCAAAAATAGGAGTGTTCATGATTTTATTTAGCAATTGACAAAATACAAAGGCGATGACCAGAAGAGAAATCTAAAACCAATATTTGGTGTGACTATTCTTTGCCTTCAAAACAGCATCAATTCTTCTAGGCACGCTTGCACAGAGTTTTTGAAGGAACTCGGCAGGGAGGTTGTTCCAAACCTCTTGGAGAACTAACCACAGATCTTCTGTGGATGTAGGCTTCCTCAAATTTTTCTGTCTCATGTAATCCCAGACAGACTCGATGATGTTGAGATCGGGGCTCTGTGGGGGCCATATAATCACTTTCGCTCCTTGTTCTTCTTTACGCTGAAGATAGTTCTTAATGACATTGGCTGTATGTTTGTGGTCGTTGTCCTACTGCAGAATAAATTTGGAGCCAATCAGACGCCTCCCTGATGGTATTGCATGGTGTATAAGCATCTGCCTGTATTTCTCAGCATTAAGGGCAGCATTAATCCTGACCAAATCCCCAACTCCATTTGCTGAAATGCAGCCCAATACTTGCAAGGAACCACCACCATGCTTCACTGTTGCCTGCAGACACTCATTATTGTACCGCTCTCCAGCTATTCGGCGAACAAACTGCCTTCTGTTACAGCCAAATATTTACAATTTTGAAATTCCAGATCACCTGCTGCCATTTTTCTGCACCGCAGTTCCTAGGTTTTCGTGAATAGTTGCGTTGCTTGGCCTTGTTTCCACGTCAAAGGTATGGCGTTTTTGCCACAATTCTTCCATAAAGAAGAGTAGATGGATTTATCTGGGTCCCACAGTTTTCTGCCAGTTCTGAGCTGATGTCACTGCTGCAAATCTTCCAATTTCGAACGGAAGTGGCATGATGTTTCTTTGATCTGCAGCACTACGTTTCCTTGGCCGACCACTGCATCTATGGTCCTCAACGTTGCCCGTTTTTTTGGTTTCTTCAAAAGAGCTTGAACAGCACATCTTGGAACCCCAGTCTGCTTTGAAATCTTTGCCTGGGAGAGACCTTGCTGATGCAGTATTACTACCTTGTGCCTTTGCTGTGCTCAAAACACCACAGAAAATGGCGGGCACCGCACACAAAGAAAATGGGGTGCAAAACCAGTGTCAAAAGAGACTATGAAACAACAAAAAAAAGCGACAACCCACAAAAGGAATGCACACCCTTATTAGCAGTATAAGAAAAAATATTTTATTGACATACAGTAAACATTCTAAATATATATATATATATATATATATATATATATACACACACACATACATACACACACACTAGTTCTTCTCAATAAATTAGAATATCATCAAAAAGTTTATTTATTTCAGTAATTCAATTAAAAAAGTCAAAATTAATATATTCTATAGATTCATTACACACAGTGATCTATTTCCAGAATTTTTTTCTTTTAATGGTTGTAGACAATGGCTAACAGTTAATGAAAACCCAAAATTTTGTGTCTCAGAAAATTAGATTAAATAAGCCCAATTTCAAGAATGATTTTTAATACCGAAATTATGCCCTGAATACTTGGTCGGGGCTCCTTTTGGCATGAATTACTGCATCAATGCGGCGTGGCATGGAGGCGATCAGCCTGTGGCACTGATAAGGTGTTATGGAAGCCCAGGTTGCTTTGATAGCGGCCTTTAGCTCGTCTGCATGGTTAGGTCTGGTGTCTCTCATCTTCCTCTTGACAATACCCATGGATTCTCTATGGGGTTTAGGTCAGGCGAGTTTGCTGGCCAATCAAGCGCAGTGATACTGTGGTTATTAAACCAGACATTGGTACTTTTGGCAGTGTGGGCAGGTGCCAAGTCCTGCTGGAAAATTAAATTAGCATCTCCATAAAGCTTGTCACAGAGGGAAGCATGAAGTGCTAGAAAATATCCTGGTAGACGGCTGTGTTGACTCTGGACTTGATATAACACAGTGGACAGTATTTTAACTTGCACCTTGTAAAACTGATCTTGCTTGGTTCGCTCTTTCCACCTACCCCTTCCCCCTTATAATTCTGTCAGAGTTTACAGGAAGAATAGCGCTGATTGCCGTTGGTATCCTCCTTGCGTGTGTCATGGTTTCAGTTATAAATGGAAACCATGACAGTGGTGTGAACACAGCCTAATAAAACATGCACATCAAGAAAAAGTACACATATCTATTGGATATGTAAAAGAGCTAAGTATGAAAGGAGGGGGGGGAGATAAAGGCAGTGGAGCCTGGAGGGGTCAAATCTGTCATCCCAAAGAGCAGCTTAAATGAATCTCCCCAGTTGCCACTCCTTGTATGCTATTTTCTAACATAATGTCTTACATTTTATCCTCCCAACAATATAATAATATAAAGTATTGTACCTGGAGAGTTCAGATCTCGTCTGTGCTGCCGATACAATCTTCACATGAAAGATCTGCTTACTCAGCACACTGCAAGGGTCACTTCCATCCACAAGTCCAATAGTTTAACTCCGGGTAATTGTGTAACATCTACACAATCTCATGCCACAATGTAAGATGCACTTTTTAACTAATAGAATTTGCCTGCGCAGCCATAGCAGGGGCCTCATATTTGAATACTATTCTAGGCAAAATACAGATAGCAAAAAGTGATCTGGTCTGTTACCAAATGTACTAAGTATTTTTAACATTTGCCTAACTGAACAGTTTTAAAAAGTGTCTAAGAAGGAGAAAGGCTGTGTGTAGTTGGTAAGCCAAACTTCCGACTGCTCTATTTTTACACTGTTTGACTCCATTGTAAATGTATAATAAGAACGGGTGTCAGCTCGTTGAGTAGAAATGTTTGTGTGGTTAGTATTGTAAAAAAAGAGAGAACAGCGTGAAATCAGATAACAATATGCAGCGAAGAAGGGGCTAAGAAATGTAAAATGGTCCATGTTTTGTGGCAAAAAATGGTGCACATCCTTTAAAAATGTACCACATTTTTTGAGGCCAAACTAATTTTTCTAGACACTTTTCAGAACTATTGAGGTAGGCGTAAAAAATTTCAAAAACACAACAAATTTGGTGAAATTTGCATTCAAATATTGCGCATTTTACTCAGTAAATCTCCCCCTCATGTGTCTAATTTGCCTAGAGATTTGAGCCAATTATATTATGCCATGTGCAATATTTTATAAATTTGGTGCAATTTGCAACATTTTCACGAGCTTCTAAATTCATGCATTCCCACTACACAATTGCTAAATATCCATAATGTTCTGAATAAGATACGATCACAAAACCATATTTTTCGATCCATGTTTCATCTACATATTTATTTATATATTTCCAAAAACATATTGCAGCAGTGGAAAGCAAAGGTTTTCCTAATTTTGTCTGCTGGCATTTGTTCCTGGTAAGAAATAAGTAGACGGAACACGGATCAAGAATATGGGCATTTGAACATGCCCTTAGATTATGTACACACGTACGGTTTCATTTAAAACAAACCGGTCACGTTAAAAATGTCCGATCTGCAAGCAAGATGTTATAGAACAGCAGGAGCTGAGAAGATTGATATACAGTTGTGTTGGAAAAGATTCACTAAGGCTAAGTTCAGATATATAGCGTAAATACTAAAGAATTTCCGTGCAGAGAAATTGACATGTTGCAGATTGAGAATCCGCTCTGCAGGTCAGTTTTCGCACATCTTTGATTTGCTTTCCGCAGCGTTTTAATAAGAGTTGTTAACATCTTATCCACTTTGCTGCTACAGTAATACGCTGCGGTATTCGCTCTCGAGTCAAAAACATCTGAAAATACGATTTTTGGAGCTGTTTTCCATAGAGAATGAAAAACGGCTCCAAAAGCATCCCAAGAAGTGACCTTCACTTCTTTCTTGCGGCCGGTTTTTTTACGCGGCCGTTTTTCAAAGTGGCGGGTTACAAAAACGGCCCATCGGAACAGAACAACATTTGTCCCATTGATATCAATGCGCAGATGTTTGGAGGCGTTCTGTTTCAGATTTTCCGGCCGTTTTTCGAGCATTTACTTTCCTTGATAAAAAAAAAAAAAGGTTATGGCTCCTAGAATACAGCAACACAAAAAGTAAATTATTTTTTATAAAAAGTATTTTATTGTGCAAACGCCATAAGACATAAAACTATAAACATATGGTATCGCCGTAATCGTATCGCCCCGCAGAATAAAGTGAATATGTCATTTATAGTGCACGGTGAACGCTGTAAAAAATATATAATAAAGAACAATAGTAGAATTGCCTCTTAAAAATAGAACAAAAACTGATCAAAAAGTCGCATGCACCCCATGAAAACTCATCCACTTCTCTTCAGAACGCCCAGCTTCTGGCAGATCACACTGTGACGTCACTTCCCCAGGTCCTGCATCGTGTCAGACGAGCGAGGACACATCGGCACCAGAGGCTACAGTTGATTCTGCAGCAGCATCAGCGTTTGCAAGTAAGTAGCTACATCGACAAGGCTGTAGCCTCTGGTGCCGATGTGTCTTCGCTCGTCTGACACGATGCAGGACCTGGGGAAGTGACGTCACAGCGTGATCTGCCAGAAGCTGGGCGTTCTGAAGAGAAGTGGATGATACTTCTCGTCAGAACGCCCAGCTAGTAAAAGAAGTAAAAACGGCCCGATGTACGCACATAATACACGCCCACTTGGACTTTTACTTTTAAACACGCCCAGTTGTACTTTTGCAAGCCTCATTTGCATAAATACAAAAATGGTCATAACTTGGCCAAAAATGCTCGTTTTTAAAAAATAAAAACGTTACTGTAATCTACATTGCAGCGCCTATCTGCTGCAATAGCAGATAGGGGTTGCAAAATCTGGTGACAGAGCCTCTTTAAGGCCCAAACTAGGCTGCGTCCTTAACCCCTTTGGCCTTTCAAATCTGACATGTGTCACTTTATGTGGTAATGAAGTGAAACAAAAAAAGAAACAAAAAAAGAACACGGCGCCAAACTTGCGGTATCAATATATAATGCGCGGAGAAAAAACAATATATGCTCACCTCCAAGGTTGTGAATTACCGGCATGTAATTCGTAGTAGAGAAGCTGCTGCCAATGCCAACGCAAACTCCCAAGGGGTTGCCAAAATAGTAGAAATACAGGAAGAAAAAACGGGATACACGGCGCTGCTTAATAAGATAGGTTTAATGACGATAATTGCAATTATCGTCATTAAACCTATCTTATTAAGCAGCGCCGTGTATCCCGTTTTTTCTTCCTGTATTTCTTTTATGTGGTAATAACTTCATAATGCTTTTACCTATCCAAGCGATTCTGAGATCATTTTCTCGTGACACATTTGACTTTATGTTACAGGCAAAATTTGCTCGATACATTAAGTATTTAATTGTGAAAAACACCAAAATTTAGCGAAAAATTGCAAAAATTAGCATTTTTCGAAATTTATATGTATCTGCTTGTAACACAGATAGCAATACCACACAAAATTGTTGCTAATTAACATGACCCATATGTCTACTTTAGATTGGCATTGTTTTTTGAACATCGTTTTATTTTTCTAGGACGTTACAAGGCTTAGAAAATTGAGCAGCAATTTCTCACATTTTCATATTTTTACAGGGACCAGTTCAGTTGTGAAGCGGATTTTAGGGCCTTATATATTAGAAACCCCCGATAAGTCACCCCATTTTAAAAACGTTACCCCTCAAAGTATTCAAAACAGCTTTTTTTTTTTTGCTGAAATTCATTTTTCATGTATTTTTTTTTGTAACACAGAAAGTTTTACCAGAGAAACGCAACTCAATATCTATTGCCCAGATTCTGCAGTTTTTAGAAATACCTCACATGTGGCCCTAGTGCACTTATTGACTGAAGCACAGGCTTCAGAAGCAAAGGAGCACCTAGAGGATTTTATTGCCTCATTATTAGAAAATATTTTAGGCACCATGTCAGGTCTGAAAGGCTCTTGCAGTGCCAAAACAGTGGAAATCTCCCAAAAGTGACCCAATTTTGGAAACTATACCCCTTGAGGAAATTACCCAGGTGTATAATGAGCATTTTGACCCCGCAGGCCGTGAAAATGAAAATCTACATTCTTTCAAAGAAAATGTAGGTTTAGCTAATTTTTTCTAATTTCCACAAGGATTAAAGGAGAAAATGCACCACTACATTTGTAAAGCAATTTCTCCTGAGTAAAACAATATCCAGCATGTGGTCATAAACGGCTGTTTGGACACACGGCAGGGCTTAGAAGGGAAAGAGCAACATTTGCCTTTTGGAGCTCAAATTTAGCAGGATGGTTTGCGGAGACCACTTCGCATTTGCAAAGACCCTAAGGGACCAAAACAGTGAAAACACCAAAAAACTTGACTCCATTTAGGAAACGACACCCCTTGAAGAATCCATCTAGGGGTGTAGTGAGCATTTTGAACCTACAGAGGTTTCGTAGATTTTATTAGAATTGGGCAGAGAAGATTAAAAAAAATCCTTTTTTTCCAATAACACGCAGCTTTAGCTTAAAATTTTTCATTTTCTCAGAAAATAAAGGAATAAAAGAACCGCAACATTTGTAAAGAAACTTCTCTGGAGTACGGCAATACCCCATTTGTGGTCATAAACTGCTGTTTGGGCACACGGCAAGGATCAGAAGCGAAGGAGCGCCATTTGGCTTTTGGAGCACAGATTTTGCTGGATTGGTTTCTTGACACCATGTCACTTTTGCAAAGCTCCTAAGGTACCAGTACAGTGGAGACTCCCCAAAAGTGACTTGATTCACGAAACTACACCCCTTGAGGAATTCATCTAGGGGTGTAGTGAGCATTTTGACCCCACAGGTGTTTGATAGATTTTATTAGAATTGGGCAGTGAAAATAAAAAAAATCCTTTTTCTTCAATAAGACGTAGTTTTAGCTGAAAATTTTTCAATTTCTCAACAAATAAATGAAAAAAAGCACCCCAACACTTGTAAAACAACTTCTCCTGTGTACGGCAATACCACATATGTGGTCATAAACTGCTGTTTGGGCACAGAGTAGGGCTCAGAAGGGAAGGAGCGCCATTTGGCTTTTGGAGTACAGATTTTGCTGGATTGGTTTCTGGGCGCTATGTCGCATTTGCAAAGTCCCTGTGGGACCAAAACAGTGGATCCCCCCCCAGAAGTGACCCCATTTTGGAAACTACACCCCTCAAGGTATTCACCTAGGGGTGTAGTGAGCATATTAACCCCACAGGTGATTGGCAGAAATTGGTGTGCACTCAATGTTGCAGAGTGAAAATGTTTTTTTTTCCATAGATATGCCAATATGTGGCGCCCAGCTTGTGCCACCATAACAAGACAGCTCTCTAATTATTACGCTGTGTTTCCCGGTTTTAGAAACACCCTACGTATGGCCCTAATTTGTTGCCTGGACATTCGACCAGGCTCAGGAGTGAAAGAGTACCATGTAAAATTAAGGCCTAATATGGCAATTTACAAAGTATTGGATCACAATTGCTCAGATGTGAAATAAAAGAAACTGCTGAGAAGTGTCCCCATTTTGGAATCGGCACCCCTCAAAACATTTATTAAGGGGTGTAGTGAGCATTTTCACCCCACAGGTCTTTTCCATGATTGATTGCGCTGCGGAAGGTGCAAAGTAAAAATTTCAATTTTTCCCTAGATATGCTATTTCAGTGGCAAATATGTCGTGCCCAGCTTGTGCCACTGGAGACACACACCCCAATAATTGTTAAAAGGGTTCTCCCGGGCATGGCGATGCCATTCATGTGGAAGTAAATTGCTGTTTGGGCACACTGTAGGGTTCAGAAGGGAGGTAGCACCATTTGGCTTTTTGAGCGTGGATTTTGCTTGGTAATAGTTTTGTTTGGAGTCTTACTGGTGTTTCCGTTTATAATGTGGGGGTACATGTAAGTCGGGCGGAGTACATCAGGGGCATAGTCAGGTGGTATAATAATGGGGTAAAAAATACAATAGATATTTGTTACGCTGTGACACAATCCTTTCTGCACAGGCCGGTGTCGAACTAATAAATGGTCCTTACTTATTAACCTTTTGGTCCACACTCGGCATCTTTGCAGTTTGAGGAATTTTGCTGGGAAGTGTTGTCCTGGTACAATACGGGCACCCTCACTTCCAGCAGATATTTTTGAGCCCTACCCTTCCTGGTTCCCTAATTTTAGGGGCCTTGATAATTCGCCACTTGAAACCGAAGAAATGTTCCCCTCGGGTCGGCACAACTGCATATTTTTTCTTTCCTGACTTATTGGAGCCTTAACTAATTTTATTTTTTCATAGACGTAGTGGTATGAAGGCTGTTTTTTTTGCGGGACGAGCTGTAGTTTTTATTGGTACCATTTTGGGGTACATGCGACTTTTTGATCACTTGTTATCCTTTTTTTTTGGGAGGCAAGGTGACCAAAAAACAGCAATTCTGGAATATTTATTTAATTTTTTTTTATACAGCGTTCACCACGCATTATAAATTACATGTTACCTTTATTCTGCGGGTCAGTCAGATTCCGGTGATACCTAATTTATAGCACTTTTTTATGTTTTACAACTTTTTGCACAATAAAGTAACTTTTGTAAAGAGAATGGATTTTTTCTGTCGCCAAGTTGTGAGAGCCATAACGGTTTTAATTTTTCATCGACGGAGCTGTATGAGGGCTTGTTTTTAGTGAAATTAGTTATAGTTTTTATAGGTACCATTTTTGGGTACATGTGACTTTTTGATCACTTTTTATTTCAGTTTTTGGAGTTTGTTTTTTTACGGCGTTCACTGCGCGGAATAAATAACATAATATTTATAGAGTTCAGGTCGTTACGGTCACAGCGATACCAAATATGTATGGCTTTATTATTTTTCTCAATAATAAATGACTTGATAAGGGAAAAAGGGCGATTGTGTTTTATTTTATTACTTGAAACTTTTATTGTATTTTTTACAACTTTTATTTTTACTTTTTTTACACTATTCTTGTAATGACGGGGGTGGGGAGACAGACAAGTGAGCCCTAATCTACCCACCACTCAGTCCCTGCCTACTTGCAACGACCCGCCCTAGGCCACGGGGTACAACTGGGCGACGGTCCCTACGCTCAATAAGTGCACGACAGACAAACAGACAAGGGTACACAGAGCTAGGGGGAGAAAGGGGCAGTTGCCCGCGGCAACACCGTGAGCAACAAGAGAAGTGAACAAGCCGAGTCAAACCAGGAGAGTACGAGGTGCCAAACGCAGAGCAGAAGAGTAGTAAACAAGCCGAGTCAATCCAGGAGTGTACGAGGTACCAAACGCAGAGCAGGAGAGTAGTCAGCAAGCTGGGGTCAATATGAAGCAAGGACAATGGTACAAGAAGCTGCAGCAGGGCCAGGAAACCAAACGAGAAGAATCACAAGCAAAGGAGGAACAGGAAAGGCAGGTATAAATAGACAGAGGGCAGGAGCTAGCTCCGTCTGGCCAGGCTGTGATAGGTTCTCCCACTCCTAAGCCTGCCACCCTGAGTGGTGGAAGATGGAGTCAGTCTCACAGACATAGAAGCAGGTGCAGACTGATTATCTATGGGCGTTAACCCCGAAGCTGTGCCTGGCAGATCCTTTACAATTCTTTAGTCCCACTAGAGGATTTGAAGCTCCAACTGTTTGTTTGATGTTCTAATACATTGCACTACCTATGTAGTGCAATGTATTAGAACTGTTAGTTGTTCACTGACCGCAAGCCGATCAGGCTCCGCCTCCGGACGGGGCCTAATCGGCTTCCGTAATGGCAGATAGGAAGCCATTGTTAGGCCTCCTGTTGCCATGGTAGCAGTCGCAAGCCTTGCCATCGCATGGCAGGCTGCCGATTTCATACAAACCACTTTGATGCAGCGATTGCATTGGATCGCTGCATTGAAGGAGTTAATGGCAGGAATAGGAGCTAGCTCCGGTTCCTGCCTTTACAGTGGGATGTCTGCTGTAACATACAGCGGACACCCACTGCTGATGACGTCGGCTCAGCTTCTGAGTCGGAAGCTGAGCAGGCGCTATCTTGCCGATGGTACCGGAAGCCTTTTGGGCCCCGCCAACGACAGGGCATAGTAGAATTCCGTTACTGGCAGACCGGGTGGTAAGTATTATCGCCTTTGCAGCCACCGGCAACCCAGCGATCATGTTGCTGGGGTGCCGGTGGCTATAAAGTCCTCACATGCTGCCATCTCTATTGAACGCAGCATGTGAGGAGTTAATCGGTCGGATCGGAGGCTAGCTCCGGTCCTGGCCGATACCTCAGGGTGCCAGCTGTAACCTACAGCTGTCACCCGGCGGTGATGTCGCTGGCTCAGCTCCTGAGCCAGCTCCATCTCTTTCACGTACAGTTACGTGGAGTTGCGGGAAAACACCAGCTCCCATCACGTAACTGTACGTGAAAATGCGGGAAGGGGTTAAAATTAGACCCCTTATATCTCATTTGGCCTAAAGTTTTTCCTCTCTAAATACCCCTAGAAGAGAAATTGCCATTGACGAGTCCCTGGTGCATTTCAAGGGGAGGGTGAAATTCAGGCAGCATTTGCCAAACAAGCGTGCCAGGTATGGCATTAAAAGTTACAAGTTGTGTGAGTCGGACTATATGCATACTTTTAAAATTTACGAGGGAAGGGACAGTCACATTGAGCCCCCAAACTGTCCCCCCATCCTGACCACAACTGGGAAGATTGTGTGGGACCTCTTGCACCCATTGTTTATTCAGGAGTACCACTTGTACATTGACAACTGGTAGAAGAGTTCAAGTGCCTGACGGAGAAAAAAACCGGTAGCATTTGGGATGGTCTGCAAAAAACACAGGCAGCTCACAAAGACCCTTCTCAGCCAAACCCTGCAGCTTGGGGAGAGCAGGGAACTCCATAGCGAAGGGGTCCTTTTTTTAAAATTCAGGTACAAGAATGATGTCCTAATGCGGACATTAATCCATGACGCCACCTGCTCCCGTGTCCCTGTGTGTGGCGCAACATCTACCACCATGTCACGGCCTGTCTGCATCAGGGCGTAAATTAAATTTATGGCGGGAGTGGACTTATCTGACTAGATGCTCAAGCCATACAATGCCATGCAGAAATAAAAAATTTGCACAAAAAAACTGCCGGTGTACTTGATCCAAATAGCATTGTACAACTCCTTGTAATTTACAGGAGCACTGGTCATGAGGGGACATAACTTGAATACAGGAGTAGGTAATAAAATCCCTTCTCTTTGGTAATGTGGCAGAGGTAGGAGAAAGTTCTTACCTGGTGAAGTGCCGCCCACAGAGAAAAAAAGCCACCCCCAGTAAAGGTGTCGTGTCTGTGCCATAAGAGGCATAAGAAGAGACGACATACCAGTGTAACACCTGTCCCTCCCACCATGGACTGTGTATAAAGGAGTGCTTCCGGATATACCACACCTCTCTAGCGTTCTAAATGATATTTTCATCCATCCCTTTCATTTATAATTATCGTCCCTTTCATTTACAATTACCATCCCTTTCATTTACCATAACCATTTCACCATTAAAAAATTTAACATTCCCCATAATAAAACAAAAAATTCTCATTATAGCCCTAGATGAATACCTAGGATTTGTAATATCGTATAGTATCAAAATATAATGGATTAAATTAAGTTTAAAAGATATACACAGGGGGGTACTGCATTCAATTTTATATTCAAACACGAGGACTGTACTCAGACAATCCAAAGGATCTACTGCCACTAACTGTGCAATTATTCCTATAGTTAACAGGAGAATTGATTATTAATCTTTATTCATATACATTAAAAGAATTATAACTAAACTTTATCAAGGCCATACAAACGTGAGTTAAAAATTAACCCAATGGCCATTAGAACAGCTGTTCCTCCCTGATGATGCCACTGTATGTGGTGAAACATGTAGGGAGGCTGATTTAGGGATTTTTTTGTTGTTATTTTAACATAGAATCCTTGTCAGGACTAGCTCTTATAATACCAATACAATACCAACATCATGGTTTAGCGACAATACAGGGAGAGTCTGAATGTGCAGCTTTTTGGGAGGAATGCCTCCATGTGTTTGTTGATTCTTAGAGGAATATCTCTAATACGGAGGGTGTGATATACTGTATGAGAAATGTCTCCATGTGTTTGCTGATTCTGAGAGTAATGCTTCTAACACGGAGTGTGTAATATACCATAGGAGAAAATCCTCCATATATTTGTTGATTTTGGAATGCCTCTAATACTGAGTGTGTGACATACTGTAGGAGACATCTCCAATGTTCATAGATTCAAGAGAAATGCATCTAGCACTTTAGACACTCTAGATAGTCTGCTGAAACACTGGGAGGAATGCCCCCATTTTTCAATATTGAGAGAATCCATTACCTTAGATAATTTAGAGTAAATTGTGTCTGTATTCTTCTATGAGAAATGCCTCCAATTGCACCCAAATGGACAGACAACTATTGGTATATCTTTTTCCATATCTTGAATATATAGGGACTATCGCTCGCCATTGTAATGGGCTGTTATCCCCCCCAATTGGAGTACTAACTTTAACCGCTTCCGACCGCCCACAGTAAATTCACGGTGGCGCTTGCTGGGCTCTGTGCAGCGCCAACGTGAATTCACAGTGGGTGTTAAAAGCGCGATCCGGGTGTCTCAGAGTAGTGCTGACACCCGGATCGCTCTGTTATCCCCTGCCTCTGGTCCCGGAGATATGACCAGGACCTAATTAGTTCAGGTCCCGGTCATGTGATCGCAGGGAAAGTTTGTTGTAGCAACGAACTGGAAAGTTTGTTACTATAACACACTGGAAAGTTTGTTGCTACAACAAACTTTCCCGGGGACCGATTGCGGGTGCTGCAGTCGGTTATAAGGCAGAACCGGAGGCCATGCAAATGAGCCTTTCTAATGGACAACTGGGCGTGTCTTCTCTTATTTCCAACTGGGCGTGTATTGTGTTTTTAGCAACTGGGCGTGTTTACTTCTTTCACTGCACAATCACACTGTGATGTGGATCATGCTGGGCTGGAACAACGAGAAGTGCAGGACACTGATTAGTCACTGATTGGTCAGCGTCATACACTCCTCTGTACAACACCCAGTTGGTAAAAAGTAAAAACACGCCCAGTTGTCCATTGAGAAACTCATTAACATAAATCTAAACTAGCTCATAACTTGCTCAAAAATGATCGTTTTTCAAAATAAAAACCACTGATATCTACATTACAGCGCAGATCAGATTATGTAGGAGATAGGGCACTTATAATCTGGTGACAGAGCCTCTTTAAGAAACTTTCTGAATGCTGTTTTGAATACTTTGAGGGGTGCAGTTTTTAATATGGGGTGATTTATGGGATCTATCTAGTACATAAGGCCCTCAAAGTCACTTCAGAACTGAACTGGTCCCTGTAAAAATAGCATTTTTAAATTTTCTTGAAAATGTGAGAAATTTCTGGTAAAGTACTAAGCCTTGTAACGTCCTAGAAAAATAAAATAATGTTCAAAAAACTATGCAAATATAAAGTAGACATGGAATATGTGAAATAGTAACTATTTTGTGTGGTATTACGATCTGTTTTACAAGCAAATACATGTAAAATTAGAAAAATCCTAATTTTTGCTAATTTTCTCTAAATTTTGGTGTTTTTCACAAATAAGCAATTAATTTATTGACCAAATTTTTCCACTAATAAAGTACAATATGTCACGAGAAAACAAATCTCAGAATCTCTTGGACAGGTAAAAGCATTCCAGAGTTATTACCACATAAAGTGAAATATGTCAGATTTGAGAAAATGGGGCTGGTCCTGAAGGCCAAAATGGGCTTGGTCCTGAAAGGGTTAATTCCACAAACAAACATATGTAAATACTCTCTGCTCTCTTCTCTATAAGCTATATCCGCCATTCAGCAGATTCAAAATATAATATTCATATTTCCAGAAATAAGGGAGTCCATGGATTAACTAGTAACTCATATTTGTATGTCCTTGATAGGGTTTAGTTAGAATTCTTTTAATGTATATGAATAAAGATTGATAATCAATTCTCCTGTAAAATATAGAAATAATTGCACAGATCTACTAAATTTTTTAGGCCTACGCAAAGATGACCAAAAACAATCCAAGTAAAATAAGGCATCAAAAACCTTGTGGTGTTCCAAAAGTTTCAGGCCCTGCCATATGTCCAGCAACAGCAGATTAGGGCCAGTTTGGGGTAGTTCTAAACTCAGAAGAAATAGCCAAATAAATGTTGAGGTGCTTTTCTTCGCTTGCATGCTCTGTGTCTGAACAATTGGTCCTATAAATGAAGCATTTGTGAAAAAAATGTAAAATGTTATTTTTTCACGCCAGATTTCCACAAGATTCTGCAAAAAATAAACTATTAAAAAGGTAATCACACCCCTAGATAATTTCTTTGATGGGTGCAGTTTCCAAAATGGGGTCACTTTTAGGGGGTTTCCACTGTTTTGGTCCCTCCAGGGCGTTGCAAATTTGACATGGCACCGAAAACCATTTCAGCAAAATCTGCGCTCCAAAATCCAAATGGCGATCATTCCCTTCTGAGCCCTGCCGTGGGTCCAAACAGCAGTTTATTACCACATATGGGGTATTGCTGTAATCAGGAGAAATTGCTTTACAAATGTTGGGGTTCTTTTTCTCCTTTATTCCTTATAAAAATGTTTTATTTAAAAAAAAAAAAAAAAGTAGATTTTTATTTTTACAGACTAATTCCAATAAATTTAGCGAAAAACCTGTGGAGTGGAAATGCTAACAATACCCCTAGAAAAACTCCTTGATGGGGGTGACTTTTGGGGGGTTTCGGCTGTTTAGGCACCACAAGACCTCATCAAACCTGACATGGTGCCTAAAATATATTCCGAAAAAAAGGAGGCCCCAAAATCCACTAGGTGCTCCTTTGCTTCTGAGGCCAGTGCTTTAGCCCATTACCATACTAGGGCCAGATGTGTGATATTTCTAAAAACTGCAGAATCTGAGCAATAAATATTGAGTTGCGTTTCTCTGGTAAAATCTTCTGTGTTACAGAAAAAATATATATTACAAATGAATTTCAGCAAAAAAAAATTAATTTGTAAATTTCACCCCTACTTTGCTTTAACCCCTTAAGGACGCAGCCACTTTTGGACCAAATGACACAGCCTCATATTTTAAATCTGACATGTGTCACTTTATGTGGTAATAACTCTGGAATGCTTTTACCTATCCAAGCGATTCTGAGATTTGTTTTCTCGTGACATATCGTACTTTATGTTAGTGAAAAAATTTGGTCGATAAATTCAATATTTTTTGTGAAAAACATCAAAATCTTGAGAAAATTCAAATATATCTGCTTGTAAGACAGATAGTTATACCACACAAAATAGTGACTAGTTAACATTTCCAATATGTCTACTTTATGTTTGCATCATTTTTTGAACATCCTTTTATTTTTCTAGGACGTTACAAGGCTTATTAGTTTAGCAGCAATTTCTCACATTTTCAAGAAAATTTCGAAAGGCTATTTTTTTAGGGAACTGTTCAGATCTGAAGTGGCTTTGAGGGCCTTATATATTAGGAACCCGCACAAATCACCCCATTTTAAAAAATGCACCCCTTAAAGTATTCAAAACAGCATTTAGAAAGTTTCTTAACCCTTTATGCGTTTCACAGGAATTAAAACAAAGTGGAAGGGAAATTTGCAAATTTCATTTTTTTTGCAGAAATTCCATTTTAATCCATTTTTCCTGTAATACTGAAGGTTTTTATCAGAGAAACACAACTGAATATTTATTGCCCTGATTCTGCAGTTTTTAGAAATATCCCACATGTGGCCCTAGTGTGCTACGGGCCTGAAACAAAGGCCCAAGTAGCAAAGGAGCACCTTGTGGATTTTTGGGTCTTCCTTTTCTTAAATTATATTTCAGGCACCATGTCAGGTTAGAAGAGGTCTTGTGTTGCAAAAACAAAGGAAACCCCCCAAAAATTACTCCATTTGGGAAACTGCACCTCTAGAGGAATTCATCTAGGGGTGTAGTGAGTATTTTGACCACACAGGTATTTCATAGATTTCATTAGAATTGGGCAGTGAAAATGAAAAATTACATTATTTTCCAATAAGATGTAGCTTTACCTCAAAATTTTTAATTTTTTCAACAAATAAATGAGGAAAAGCACCCGAACATTTGTAAAGCAACCCAACATGTGGTCATAAACTGCTGTTTGGGCAAGCGGCAGGACTCGGAAGGGAAGGCACGCCATTTAGCTTTTGAAATACAGATTTTGCTGCTTTGATTTCTCGGCACCATGTCGCATTTGTAAAGCTCCAAAGGTACCAGTACAGTGGCAATAAACATTCAGTTGTGTTTCTCTGGTAAAAACCTTCAGTATTACAGGAAAAATGGAATTTCTGCAAAAAAAATGAAATTTGCAAATTTCCCTTCCACTTTGCTTTAATTCCTGTGAAACTTTCTAAATGCTGTTTTGAATACTTTAAGGGGTGGTTTTTAAAATGGCATGATTTGTGGGGGTTCCTAACATATAAGGCCCTCAAAGCGACTTCAGATCTGAACTGTTCCCTAAAAAAATAGGCTTTTGAAATTCTCTTGAAAATGTGTGAAATTGCTGCTAAACTTATAAGCCTTGTAACGTCCTAGAAAAATAAAAGGATGTTCAAAAAACGATGCAAACATAAAGTAGACATATGGGGATGTTAATTAGTAACTATTGTGTGCGGTATAACTATCTGTCTTACAACCAGTTACATTTAAATTTAGAAAAATGCAAATTTTTTTAAAATTTTCTCAAAATTTTGGTGTTTTTCACCAAAAATATTGAATTTATCGACCAAATTTTTTTGGAGATCACCAGGCAGACACCAAACCCCAACATCGATCAAATACCACGGTCCACCTAGACCCCAGACAGAGAAACTAACCGCAACACCAAATGCCAAACATTAGACAAAAGGAAAAAACTCGATAAAGAGTTTAATGGGATCCTTCATGTTATTTTAATTATAGTAAATGTATACATGATCCAGGGACGTGCTCTCGGCGTGCGACTCCAGTATGTAGCAAGAACCTGGTATGTTGCCTTGTGTTCTTTGATCGTATAGATATATATATATTTCGAATATTTACCATAAAAGTTTCCATTAAACTAGCTATAAAATATCTGGCGTTTATATGGTGTGGCTGATGTCTTTGTGTTGGTTTGGGAGGTATGTGCACCGCGGTATTTGATCTATGCAGGAATGTATGTCCGCCTTGAGATCTCCAAGGCAACATAGGACGCTGTGTCGTTCTTGATAAAGCTGATTGGTGGCCAGAAAGGAGGCTCGGCACTCAACCTGCAACGTCATTCTGTTGACGTGTTCACTGCGGGTTGGTGCCTGGCCTAAGCCACGTCAGCAGAGTGGGTGGGCTTTGGCCTGTCAAATAGACCGGAACTTCGCCGGCGCGTGTGCGGCCAATGCATTAGAGTCGTACACGCGCCGGGAGGTTTAACAAGCACACAATTGTGCTAGCCGGCTGAATTAACAGTGAAACAATACACTATATCGCAAGAATTGATAATCCCTGATGATGTGTCACTTATGTATGTGGCACTGAAACGCGTTGGATTGTCTGTTAGTCAGTGAGGTGTGTCAGTAGAATATATCGTAAGGGGTGAGGCGTTGCTTGGTGTCTGTAACTACGCTATCACATCAGCACACCTCTCCTTATTACTGACTACCTCATCTGAGCCTGTTATATTGTCACTTAGGGCTAGGAGAGCTCATTTTAATGAAACAATTTAATAAACTAATATTTTAATCGTTCTATGTTCAGGCAGTAAAATTGATAATTAACGGAACGGAATACTCTATCATTGTGTGTATCTTATTTCACCATAGCAGCATGCAAGCAGTTCACAGGCTGCTCTGTTTGAGAAATACTGCCACCCTAGGCCAAAAAGCCAATAATCATCCCTTTTTGCACCTCTGAGAAATCGACCCTTTTACCCATGGTAAGGCCTCATGCACACGACCGTAAAAACTCCCGTTATTAAGGTCGTAATTACGACCCGTAATAACAGGCTCATAGACTTCTATTGGCCACGGGTACCTTCCCGTTTTCTTACGGGAAGGTGCCCGTGCCGTTGAAAAAGATAGAACATGTCCTATTTCAGGCCGTAGTAACGGCACGGGCAGCCCATAGAAGTCTAAGGAGCTCCCGTAATGACGGGTGGCTACGTGTGTGCACCCGTCATTACGGCAGCGTTGCTAGGTGACGTCAGTAAATAGTCACTGTCCAGGGTGCTGAAAGAGTTAACTGATCGGCAGTAACTCTTTCAGCACCCTGGACAGTGAATTCCAATCACAATATAGAGCAACTTGTAAAAAAAAAAAAAAAGACGTTCATACTTACCGAGAACTTCCTGCTTCTTCCTCCCGGCCGTTGCCTTGGTGACGCGACCCTCTCGACATCCGGCCCGACATCCCTGGATGACGTTTCAGCCCATGTGACCGCTGCAGCCAATCACATGCTGCAGCGGTCACATGGACTGCCGCGTCATCCAGGGATGTCGGGCTGGATGTCAAGAGAGGGACGCGTCACCAAGGCAACGACCGGGTAAGTATGAATTTCTTTTACTTTTACCTCGGAAAGGCCTGCCCCTTCTCTCTAGCCTTAACTGATAGAAAGAAGGGGCTGCCGATTAGTGCAGTGCAATTTTGCATCGAAAACGTGCCCGTAAACACGGGTGGAATACTGGTGACACCGGAACCGTATTTACGGGCACGGGTCCGTAAATACTGCTGCAAAACGGGTCGAATACGTGTGACACCGGACCCGTATTTACGCCAGTATTTACGGGAGGGAAAAAATATGGTTGTGTGCATGAGGCCTAACAAGTGATATGTGCTCAGAGACACCTTATACGCCCACTAAACATCACTTTCCATATGGGCAAAGCGCTGCCGACGTCGAAAGTAGGTTGACTTAATAACGTGACTCGACTGTGTATAACATTACACTGCCCTGCATAGCAGAATAATAGGAGGTCTAGATCACAGGGCGGTTACTGCACAGAACTTCAACTCACCTACAGCTGGTAAATTTCAGCAGAGTGGCTGTGCCCTCAGAGAAAATCTAGTGCCGGCAGTGGGCATGCGCAGTGCCGGTCCTTGTGTACCTAATATCAGGGCTGCCCTGACTCTCGCCAGTGGCAGTAGAATAATCACAGCTTCCCCCACACACGAGTACATCCAGACTTCGCGTCTCTACATCAGTTTGTCTCCCTCCAGCTGCTGGAGTACAAATCATGCTGGCTACATAAAATATAGTGGCTCATATATGGTTAATGGACAATCCTGTGACAAAATGGAATATTCTATGTTTACAGCGGGCTACTGTAGCATCCTGAAATGGGCGGAATCATATGTGATGTCACTGTGATACTAGTTCTAGAGCGCCGATGTTACGTCGGAGACTTCGGCCGCCATCTTTGATTTGGGTATCAAGACATTGGCAGAGTTTGTTTTTCTACTGCTGTTAAATTGTTACGAAAAATTGACATAGTTTGCACATGTGGACATTTCTAGACGTTTTAGAATTATCAATAGCTCAATATTATACGATTCTATTTCTATTTTTGCATCGGGGAGAGGCCGTTGTTTTCCATTTCCCTTGGTAAACATGGCGGGATAGGTTTCGAACTTGGAAATTTCCAGGAGGTTCCTGTGCGGGCTTGTGGGTGGATTCGGTTCTGTTGCTTCTGTGTGGTGGAGAAGATCTGTTACCGGTGTTGGCGGCTGCCGCCTTGTTCCGTCTTCGAGCTGTGTGGTAAGTGACCATGCTGGCGCCTCCGGGCTGCTGCGCTCTACACTGACGACTATTCTGAGGACAGTTTCCCGCACGCTCCTGCTATTGTACTGACGTGACTGCCCTTCTGATTCACATTCATCTTTTCTCATGTAGACCCTACTAGCTATTCTATGCTGGGGCTACACACGGTCATGTGACCTGCGGACAAATAGTTTGAGTTTTATCTCAGACAGAAAACCTTCTGCAACTTTGACCTGACTTGGTCGTGATCTCATTCATTTCAGTTGAAGACGTGCGGCAGACATTCACGACAGAATGTTCTTCCACGTGGGGACAATAAAAAGCACCAACGATATACTTTATTAAACCTCCCCTTCCCTTGTAGGTAAAGCTGCATTCACTCTGTTGAGGAGATTCTCTCTTCTTCATTTTTCAAAATAGAATTGACCCTAGCAGAAAAGAGAAGGAAAGCAAACCCTAAGAAAAGGCTTTCTTTCTCCAATATGCTGGGATCAGTTTTGCTTTTGAGGAGAATATCCAATGGATTATGCAGAAAAATTCACTCCTTGAGGCGCTCCTGTACGTATTTGGTATATTTCGTAGTTCCCCTTGTTAGGTAAGGAACGATCCACTCACTTCTCGTTTGGGTGAAACTTAGAATTTATTCCATATATATGATGAAACGATAAAAACAAATAAAACCGTAAAACAGTACTAGTGTGCTACGCGGTTCGACCCAGAACCTGAGTCTTCATCAGGCTGCTAAATACAAACAAATGCAATCCTTTTATGCTCACTCAGAGAAATTACTTCCGGGTCAAAGTTTCGGGTGAGGGTTCATAGTGGGAGTGGCAAGCTCCCGTTCCTCTGCCGTTGGTTAGTACTCGTAATTAAGTAAAAAAAGTTCCAAATACATATAAAGACTATAAGAAACACATGGAATCAACTGAAAGTGCAGATAATCCATCTAATATACAATTAAAAGCGATATTATGATTTTATGTCTTTTAATGTCATTTCAAACACGTTAGTGACCGCCCCATAGTGTTTTTATAGGGCGGCCACTAACAGGCTTTATTCCGATGCAATAGCCTTTTTAGGGCGCTGCATCAGAATAAGTAAACAGAGCAGGGAGCTGTCAAATCTCCCTGCTCTGAGCTGCCAGATGTAGCTGAGGGCTGGCGACATCCCTGATATAACGGGTGAGATCACCATCAGTATCGATCTCACCCGTTTAACCCCTCAGATGCAGCGCTCAATAGCGAGCACCGCATCTGAGTTGTTTTGGAGAGAGGGAGAGTGCTCCCTCTCATCCCACCGGCACCCGGCGATAAGATTGCCGAGTGTCTGTGTCTCCCATGGCAGCCGGGGGCCTAATAAAGTCCCCCAGGTCTGCCTGTAGTGTATGCCTGCTAGGTCATGCCTGAGGCGTTTTACACGGATAGGCATAATACACCGCAATACAGAAGTATTGCAGTGTATTATAAATGTGATCGGACGATCGCATAGTGAAGTCCCCTAGTGGGACAAGTAAAAAAGTTTAATAAAAAGTTTAAAAAAGAAAAATCCACTTTTTCCCCTTTTACAAACTGCTTTATTATTAAAAAACAAAATAAAGTAAAAAAATTATAATATCGCCGCATCTGTAACGACCCCAACTATAAAGTTATCACATCATTTAACCCGCACGGTGAACGTCGTAAAAAAAAATACAAAAATTGCTGTTTTCTTTGAATCCTGCCTTAAAAAAAATGTGATAAAAAGTGATCAAAAAGTCGCATCTACTCAAAAATTGTACCAATAAAAACTACAAGTCTTCCCGCAAAACAAAGCCCTCATATAACTGCATCGGTGAAAAAATAAAATTATGGCTCTTCAAATATGGAGACACAAAAACAAATAATTTTGAAAAAAGTGTTTTCACTGTGTAAAAGTAGTAAAACACAAAAAAATCTATATACATTTGTTATCGTTGCAATCGTGACAACCCGCTGAATAGTTATTGTGTTATTTATACCACATGGTAAACGCCGTTGATTTAAGACGCGAAAAAGAGTGGCGAAATTGCAGTTTGTTTTCTATTCCTCCCCCCCAAAAAAAAGTTAATAAAAGTTAATCAATAAATTCTATGTACCCCAAAATGGTGCTATTAAAAATTACAACAGCTTGGTCATTAAGGTCTAAAATAGGCTAGTCATTAAGGCCCCATGCACACGAACGTGCTTTTGCGGCCACATTTCCTCCGAAAATCCACGGGAGAATTGCGGCCCCATTCATTCCTATGGGGCCATGCACACGACCGTGGTTTCCACAGTCAGTGCATGGCCCCGGAGCCCGAACCGCAGAAAGAACGGACATGTCTTATTACGGCCGTGTTCTGCGGTCTGGGCTCATTGA
The DNA here is from genome assembly GCF_050947455.1 of Rhinoderma darwinii. Classification (NCBI taxonomy): domain Eukaryota; kingdom Metazoa; phylum Chordata; class Amphibia; order Anura; family Rhinodermatidae; genus Rhinoderma; species Rhinoderma darwinii. Next base: position 135,946,280 of record NC_134691.1, on the reverse strand, counting down.
AAATAATGGCCTCGGCCATGTGCACAGCCCGGGATTTGCGGGTGGCTTGCGGCTGACACTCCGTGGCCGGCAGACTCGAAAATCACGGCTGTGCTCATGTCTACGGTCGTGTGCATGAGGCCTGACGGGTTAAAATATTAAAACAGGCATTGGGGGTTATTTTATGTTCGAAAAATATGTGAAAAGGCACTCCAATATGTATATTTGTATGCTAAATGTCTCTGTTGTCATAGAGACTCTAAACTCTGTGAACTTTGCACAATTCCATAGGGTGAGTAAACACTCTCACCAGCTAGACTCACCTATGCCGATGAGTTGCTGTCTTTTGTATCAAGTCACATAAACTGGTCATACAATATTACCTTAGATCAGCGCCTGTTCTTTTTTCCTCCCCCCCCCCTTTTTTTTTTCCTTCCCTACTTCTGTTTTTTCAAGACTACGCTTTTGAGGAGAAAGGAATGAAGTGGATCTCTACACGTAGCGTCAATCACATCATGACAACCCCTTTTTAGGGCCGGGTGATCAGCTGTGCTCCGCATGTGTAGCATCTAAAACTGCAAGCCCGTCACTTATTTCCCTTGCTGTAGCATGTAGCGTTACGTGTCGATCATGCAATTCATGGATAGACCAGGTCCACAAGAACTGATCTTTATTAGCGACTCTCCGCACTGGCTAATAGGAGTCCCAAGCGGGGCACACCCTCTGACGTCCATATTTCCTTATAGGCTACAAAGGATTTTTGATTACCATACAGTGAACAACTTTATAGATGGTCTGAAAAGGTTGTAGGTTTGAACGACAACTCCATATATCACATTGAATGCACTGATGGTCTCTGCCTTGTTCTGTGACGTGGGCGCAATCAGGGAATGTTAATGATGTCACAACAGTTGGCGTCGCAGCAATTGGCTTGAATCTGAAACTTCAGCCATCTATAATCACTAGTGTATGGACCGCTTTAGTTATGCAATAATGATCGCGTGCCGCCCAATGTGACCTCACGAGACATTATCTAATGGTTTCAGAACTACGTGTGATCGCAGGTGCTTTAGTTATGCTCTATTCATACCATGTTTATGGGCGACATCAGAAGGATGCGTTTAGTTAGGAAAAAAAATTATCCAAATGTATCCTGTGTATCCTAGCATAGTCTACCACATTGCTGAACACATCATAATTATTTTTTTTTGCATGCTATAAAAATCCCCCTCTACATCACGTTTATGCTCTATGGCTAGCGTGTAAGATGGAAAAGCTCCCAACGTACGCGCTAAAGTGTCCAAAGGGCTCCATTAGCCCGACAGAGGCCAAATGATTGTCCTTTTAGGCGCTGTCAGGCTGGTATATGCCATTATGCCTTTTTTTATTTTTTTAAAGTATGGAATAGCGTAGTAGACTATGCTACTTCATCCTAAGGGATCACACAAAAAAAAGTATACTGCGCAGCATACACTACCGTTCAAAAGTTTGGGGTCACCCAGACAATTTTGTGTTTTCCATGAAAACTCACACTTATATTTATCAAATGAGTTGCAAAATGACTAGAAAATATAGACAAGACATTGACAAGGTTAGAAATAATGATTTTTATTTGAAATAATAATTTTCTCCTTCAAACTTTTGCTTTAGTCAAAGAATGCTCCATTTGCTCCAATTACAGCATTGCAGACCTTTGGCATTCTAGCTGTTAATTTGCTGAGGTAATCGGGAGAAATTTCACCCCATGCTTTCAGAAGCCCCTCCCACAAGTTGGATTGGCTTGATGGGCACTTCTTGCGTACCATACAGTCAAGCTGCTCCCACAACAGCTCTATGGGGTTGAGATCTGGTGACTGCGCTGGCCACTCCATTACAGATAGAATACCAGCTGCCTGCTTCTTCCCTAAATAGTTCTTGCATGATTTGGAGGTGTGCTTTGGGTCATTGTCCTGTTGTAGGATGAAATTGGCTCCAATCAAGCGCTGTCCACAGGGTATGGCATGGCGTTGCAAAATGGAGTGATAGCCTTCCTTATTCAAAATCCCTTTTACCTTGTACAAATCTCCCACTTTACCAGCACCAAAGCAACCCCAGACCATCACATTACCTCCCCCATGCTTGACAGATGGCGTCAGGTACTCTTCCAGCATCTTTTCAGTTGTTCTGCGTCTCACAAATGTTCTTCTGTGTGATCCAAACACCTCAAACTTGGATTCGTCTGTCCATAACACTTTTTTCCAATCTTCCTCTGTCCAATGTCTGTGTGCTTTTGCCCATATTAATCTTTTCCATTTATTAGCCAGTCTCAGATATGGCTTTTTCTTTGCCACTCTGCCCTGAAGGCCAGCATCCCGGAGTCGCCTCTTCACTGTAGACGTTGACACTGGCGTTTTGCGGGTACTATTTAATGAAGCTGCCAGTTGAAGACCTGTGAGGCGTCTATTTCTCAAACTAGAGACTAATGTACTTAATAAACCTAAAGAATGGAGTCTGACACACTAAAGTACAATTAAAACAGTATAATTTTATTTTAGAAATATAAAATATCAAAAAATTTAAAAGCAGAGATGATTTACACAGTGCGGAAAGACAACCAGATTGTACAGAGAAGGTAATCATATACATATAAATGTGTGGCTGACACTGTGTAACTCCAAGACAATAAAGGTACAGCTCATTACACTTGTATGATATATTTATAGTCTATATATAGGTAAGAGGACCTACTCAGCACTTACTTCATGGGCTATATGTCAATAATGATGCATAATGACCATATGGATGAATCTATAAAATATAGTAATTGATATAAATGCACCATGTGGCATTGCCACATCGTGCATCCAGGAAGATGCCTAAGTAGACAGCAGGGAATTACCTGTATAAATAGGTGAAAGAAGAGAGTAAACGCCCGTATCAGAAGGTCTATATTAATAGGAAACTCTTACCCATCATAAATGTTACTGTCTCTGGTGTCCACCCCGACGCACGTTTCGGCCCGGAAGCCTTTGTCTGGGGGTGGTGTCAGGACCAAAAAGCAGGCCCTTTATAGTTTGCTTGAGCCAATCACCACAAGGACAACACACAATACACAGAAAATACATACTTTGCTAATCACGGCAGCGCCATCTCACTGGTCCACATCGGAGCACTGATGTACTTGTCTTGTTGCTCAGTTGTGCAGCGGGGTCTCCCACTTCTCTTTCTACTCTGGTTAGAGCCTGTTTGTGCTGTCCTCTGAAGGGAGTAGTACACACCGTTGTAGGAAATCTTCCGTTTCTTGGCAATTTCTCGCATGGAATAGCCTTCATTTCTAAAAACAAGAATAGACTGTCGAGTTTCACATGAAATCTCTCTTTTTCTAGCCATTGTGAGAGTTTAATCGAACCCACAAATGTAATGCTCCAGATTCTCAACTAGCTCAAAGGAAGGTCAGTTTTATAGCTCTTCTAAACAGCAAAACTGTTTACAGCGATGCTAACATAATTGCACAAGGGTTTTCTAATCATCCATTAGCCTTCTTACACAGTTAGCAAACACAATGTAGCATTAGAACACTGGAGTGATGGTTGCTGGAAATGGGCCTCTATACACCTATGTAGATATTGCATTAAAAACCAAACGTTTGCAGCTAGAATAGTCATTTACCACATTAACAATGTATAGAGTGTATTTCTGATTAATTTAATGTTATCTTCATTGAAAAAAACTGCTTTTCTTTCAAAAATAAGGACATTTCTAAGTGACCCTAAACTTTTGAACGGTAGTGTACATTTTGTTAACGTGGGAGCCTATGGTTGAACGATGCCACTGTATAGCATCCATCACAGGTATACATTAAACGTAGACGTCGGGGAGCTTCCCTGGAGTTGGAGTCCCAGGAAGAGCAGTGGCACTCTAACCTTGGATTCCGGCTCTAGTGAAGCTCCTGATGTCACTGTCCAAAGTGCTGCGTAATATGTTGGCGCTATATAAATAAAGATTATTATTATTATTATTAATTATGGACAGTGACGTCAGGAACTACCCCAGGGCCGAAATCCCTGGTTAGAGCGCTTCTGAAAACTGCTGACCTCACAGTCCATGTATGGAGAGTGACATCAGGAGCTTCCACGGGCACAGTGCTTCAGGTAACGCCCTGCCTGGGGAGTTCCGGCAAGGTATCCCACTGTAAGCAAATGTAGTGGAAAACTGGAAGTAAAGGGGGCCTAAGCTATATGCAATTGTCGTGTGCCTTTTAATTTATACAATAAAAGTCACTGGCAGTAGTATGTTACTTCATACCAAGTTTTTTTCATATAGCTGAGCATATGTTATTACGTAGAAAACCATGAACAAAATACTGTATATACTAAAACTGAATGCCCCAAACATCGTATGGATTGAGCCTTTCCAACAGTGGGCTCAGGGAGACATTTAAAGAAGCACTCCACTTTATTTTTTTTATTGCACCTTCCATTTGTACACTGTTGGTGTTTCAGTGGGGTGCTGTGTGTAGAAATACTTATTGATCCCCGCATCTTGTCGTTTTTTTCATTCTGACCTGGTCTGGAATCACTGCTGTTCAGAAAACCGGAAGTAAGGATCTCAATGCATTCCTATGGCACCTTGTTCTGGCTCCCCTTGGAATACATTGAGAACCTGAGTTCCGGTTTATTCAAAAGCACAGTGACTCCAGACAAGCCAGAGGGAAGATTACGTGAGTGGTGCTGGAGCCGAAAAATACAAGATGCGGGGATCGGTAAGTATTTCTGCTCAAAGCACCCCACTGAAACACCAATGTACAAATGGAGGGTGATGTAAAAAAATAAATAAATAAAGGGGAGTGCTCCTTTAACCGTCATGGATGTTTATGTATTGTTAATGCTTTGTCTTTCTCTTCTTGTAAGGGTAAAAGAAAGTTGCCAAGATGTCTTATATGCTTCCACATTTGCACAATGGCTGGCAAGTTGACCAGGCCATACTTTCTGAGGAAGACCGTGTGTTGGTTATCCGCTTTGGACATGACTGGGATCCAACGTGTATGAAGATGGATGAAGTTTTGTACAGCATAGCTGAGAAGGTCAGTGTGGACCTGGGGATATAGGTGCTGGACCGCTGCATATTTAACTATTCATTCTGTATCAAGTATGGATGCCACGATACCAGAATTTGGACTTCGATAACGATACTTTGTGTAGAATTGCGATTTCGATACCAAAACAATACTTTCCCAACAGTAATAAAAAAAAAAAGGTTATTCCATTTTCTGAGGCACGAGGTGTGATGAATGTAACCTCCATGTGCCTCACATTAATTGTAATTAACCCCATCATGTTTCCCAGTCATAATGGGTTGTGTAAGGTACATGATGGGGTTAATTACTATTAATGTGAGGCACATGGAGGTTACATTCATCACACCTCATGCCCCACATTATTAAGTGAAAGAAAGCAGTTTTTATTACATTTTTTACAGCGTACACATTATAAATGACACAAAAAAAATTGTTGTGCAGGTTATTACGGCCGCGCCAATACCTAATGTGTATAGTTTATGTATTTGAGACTTATTATAATGTTTATTGTAAAAAAAGGTGTATGTGTATTTTTTATTTTATTTAATACTACTTTAAGTTTTTACTTTATTTTTAAACTTTAATGTACTGGCATATATCTATATGCCAGTACATTAGCCTGTGTACGGATAGTACACAGGCAGTTGTTAGGACATACCTAAGTATGCCCTAACAACAGAAAATATGGTAGGACAGCCCTGGGGTCCTTCAATGGACCCTGGGCTGTCTGCCCATATATGGTATGACCCTCGGTTGCGTCACAGGAATTCCCTGTGATGCTATCCAAAGCGGCATCCCTATTTCTCATTTACCTCTGAATGCTGCGGTCAGCTTTGATCGCAGCATTCAGGAGAATAGTGGCGGAGATGAGAGGTTTCCCTGATCTCCGCTGTTATAGAGCGGGGCTGCGGCTGTGTAATACAGCCATTGCCCCGCTCCTGACAGTAAGTGCGCGCACGGTCAACATAAGGTCATCCGGTCAGAGCTGCACTAATGAGCAGCGGCGCAGGCACTGAAGACAGAACATAGGGGTGTTTTGCAGTGCGCCTGCCATGCTCTGTCTTCAGTGCCGCCGCTCATTAGTGCAGCGCCGGCCGCGTCGCATCATCCTGACAGCGCGCATTTGTCAGGACTCAGGAGCGGGGCAATGGCTGTATTACACAGCCGCAGCCCCGCTCTCATACATTCATGCGTTACTATACTTAGCTGTGCGGCCGCCCAGCTAAGTATCAAAATACATGAAATAACGGTATCGAACCGTTTGGGAGTGCACGGTATCGAAACAGTATCAAAGTTTCAATGCATCGTGCATCCCTAGTATCAAGTGTGTTTAGCTTAACCAGGGGCGGATTATGGGTACCATGTGCCTCGGGCACTTTTTCAAGTCTGCCCCCCCCCCCCCTTTCGACACTCTGAAGACGCTGTACCGTATATATTTTCAGATCTCAGTTTAGGTGGCTGGCACGGTTTTGAATTTGCTGTAAAAGCAGAATGAGCCACACAGAAAAGAGAAAGCTGAATACTTTGAGACCCTAAAGAGTCAGGAGCTTTAAATTTTAATGGTTTCCAGAAAAAAAAATCTGCTGTGCGTGAATATAACCTTGAGGGCTTATTTAGACAAACGTGTAATACGTCCGTGCAACGCGCGTAATTTTCACGCGCCTCACACGGACCTATGTTAGTCTATGGGGCCGTGCAGACTGTCAGTGATTTTCACGCAACGTGTGTCCGCTGAGTGAAACGCATGACATGTCCTATATTTGTGCATTGTTCACGTATCACGAACCCATTGAAGTCAATGGGTGCGTGAAAATCACGCGCAGCACACGGAAGCACTTCCGTGTGACGCGCATGATTCGCACAACAGTAGTAAAACTATGAATGAAAACAGAAAAGCACCACGTGCTTTTCTGTTTACAAACATACAAACAGTGTCATAATGATGGTGGCTGCGCGAAAATCACGCAGCCGCGCATCATATGATGACACACGGAGCTGTCAAGTACCGTTTGCGAGCGCAAAACGCAGCGTTTTTTGCACGCGCAAAGCGCGCACACTTATGTAATTCCAGCCTTGGCTATTTTTGATTTTCATTTTTTCTCTCCTCGCATTCCAAGAGCCATAACGTTTTAATTTTTTCCATCAATAGAGTTGTGGGGGTCTATTTTTTTGCGGGAGGAGTTGTCGTTTTTATTGGTGCCATTTATAGTTCCTCATAATGTACTGGGAAACTGAAAAAAAATTCTTTGCGGGCTGAAGTTGGGAAAAACTGCGATTCCTCTATTGTTTTTTGGGTTTCGTTTTTACGGCTTTCACCATGCGGTAAAAATGACAACTTACCTTTATTCTGTGGCTCAATACGATTACGGTGATACCAAATTTATATAGTTTTTTTTATATTTTACTACTTTTCCAAAGAAAAAACATTTGTTTTGTATCATCACATTCTGAGGCGCATAACTTTTTTTTATTTTTTGGTCGATTGAGCGGTGTGAGGGCTTATTTTTGGCGGGATGAGCTGTAGTTTTTATCGGTGCCATTTTTTTGGTATGTAGAACTTTTTGATCACTTTTTTTACATTTTTTTTGAGAGCGAAGTTGACCCAAAAAAAAATCATTTTGGCGTTTTACATTTTTTATTGTTTACCGTGCGCATTAAATAACGCTATATTGTAATGGTTCAGACTTTTTTGCGGACGCAACGATACCAATTTTGTTTACTTTTTTTATTTTTTACATTACTTTAGGGAGAAAATGGGAAAGGAGGTGTTCTTTGAACTTTTAATATGTATATATTTTTTCACTACTAAAAACTCTTTCCCACTTCTTTTTTTTTTTTAATTTTTACACACTTTATTAGCCCCCCTAGGGGTCTTGAACCAGTGATATCGTCATTTTTACAGTCATCTGCTAAGCCCTGCCACAGGCATAGCTTAGCAGAGGCAGAGTGAAGGCAGCCCTGGGGCTGGATCTCACTGCGGGGGGGCGGGGGGGGGGATGAGCTGTCAGAGGGGGCCGTCCACCTCTTTTCAACGCCTCAGGTGCTGCGGTCGCGATTGACTGCAGCATTTGAGGGGTTAAACAGCCAGGAACTGCACGATCTCTGCTCCTGGCTGTTAGTCCCGGGTGACCGCTGTAAAATACAGCCGACACCTGCAGCATATGGAGCGCGTGAGCGCACTCCAAACATCACCCCCCGCACCTGGACATAATGGCACGTCGGTGCGTGAAGGGGTTAAAGAACCTGCCTCTGTTTAACCCCTTAGTCTAAGCCATTTTTCACTCGCCGCCTTCCTAGAGCCATAACTTTTTTTATTTTGACGTCAATGGAGTGGCGTGTGAAGGATTATTTTTTGCGTGAGGAGTTGTCGTTTTTATTGGCACCATTTAAAGAACCATGTAACGGTTGAATTGGAAAAAACTGAGATTCATCCATTGTTTTTTTGGGTTTAGTTTTTTCTGTGTATGTATGTGTGTATATATGTGTATATATATATATATATATATGTGTCACTTTCTCTTAAGGTAAAAGTAGATGTAACATCTACTTTTACCTTAAGATAAGGTAAATATATACAGCAGCAAAACCAAGCTCTCTACGTGTATACAGCCCCAGAACAAAGCTCATTACATATATACAGCATCAGAACTAATCGCAGTACATATATACAGCAACAGAACCAAGCTCAATACATAAATACAGCACCAGCACAAATACAGGTCAATACAGAGATCATTTGCAAATTCAGTTTAACCCCCTGCCATATAAGTTTGTACGACATAAAACTACAGCTCCTAGTATAGCCAGAACAATGGTTAGGACATGCTGGGAGTTGTTGTTAAACAAAAAAAGAACGATACACCCATCATCTAGCTGAAGATCATACAGTTACTACAGTACTGATCAGTTACAGGGAAAATAAACATTTACATTTAGTGACTCATTTTTCTCTTTTTTTTTTCTCCATCCGGTACAGACTTCTATGATGACTTCTCCCGGCCACAGCCCATTTCTTCAGTTTGCCGCTCAGATTTCTTCGGCTCCTCACTTTTCCAACATTTTTGCACCTATAAACGAAGATAAAATTCTCACGGTGCCACACTCTATGCCCCTGAATATAATAGTATCGGACACTGCGCCCCTGAATATAATCGCACCATACTCTGTCCCCATTAATTAAATTGTGTCAAAAACTGTAAAGTAAAACACCACACACACTAACAATGCCCCCTGTAGATAGCGCCAGTCAGAATGCCCCCTGTAGATAGCGCCAGTCAGAATGCCCCCTGTAGATAGCCCCTGTAGATGGCGCCAGTCCGAATGCCCCCTGTAAATGGCGCCAGTCCGAATGCCCCCTGTAGGTGGCGCCAGTCCGAATTCCCTCTGTAGGTGGCGCCAGTCCGAATGCCCTCTGTAGGTGGTGCCAGTCCGAATGCCCTCTGTAGGTGGCGCCAGTCCGAATGCCCTCTGTAGGTGGCGCCAGTCCGAATGCCCTCTGTAGGTGGCGCCAGTCGCATTGCCCTCTAGATCAAGCCAGTCGCACTGCCCTCTGTAGATGGCGCCAGTCGCACTGCCCTCTGTAGATGGCGCCAGTCGCACTGCCCTCTGTAGGTGGCGCCAGTCAGCATGCCCCCCGTAGGTGGCACCAGTCAGCCTGCCCCCCGTAGGTGGCGCCAGTCAGCCTGCCCCCCGTAGGTGGCGCCAGTCAGCCTGCCCCCCGTAGGTGGCGCCAGTCAGCCTGCCCCCCGTAGGTGGCGCCAGTCAGCCTGCCCCCCGTAGGTGGCGCCAGTCAGCCTGCCCCCCGTAGGTGGCGCCAGTCAGCCTGCTCCCCGTAGGTGGCGTCAGTCAGCACTGCCCCCGTAGGTGGCGCCAGTCAGCACTGCCCCCCGTAGGTGGCGCCAGTCAGCACTGCCCTCTGTAGATATTGCGCCCTGTAAATATTGCCCCCAACGCTGCCCACAGAAGAAAAAAAAACAACAAAAACGTTCTCACCTGTCCCCGCTCCAGCGACAATACACTGGTCAGTAAGCAGGCAGCGTCATCCGGGGGTAACGGCGTGTCATTGTTAAAATGCCGAATGGTGAGGCAGGAACTGATAGTTCCCGTCTCGCCAGCGCAATAGTAATCAATTGTATTCGTGTCCTAAGGACGGGGGATACAATTGGGTGAGTGGTCCCGCTTCACATCTGTTCTCTGAACCGGCTATAATTTTAACAACCGTTTCGGGAGAACTGGGGCGAACTGGGCCCCCTTCCTGCCTTGGGCCCCGGGCACTTGCACAGATTGCCCTCATGGTAATCCGTCCCTGAGCTTAACTTTAGAGGATATACGCAACATGGCTGATAGTATAGGGACAACCTCACCATGTTCTTGCTGAACTCGTCATGTTAAAGCCGTAAAATGCTATAACATCCTCCATTCTTCTAAAAAGGATTTTAGATTTAGTGTTAATTACCGTCTCACATTTGGCATTTCAGTTCGTCCTTAAAGAGGCTCCGTCGCCAGTTTATAAGTGCCCTACCTAATCTGATAGGCGCTGTAATATTGGATAACAGTGTTTTTATTTTGAAAAACAATCATTTTTGAGTTATGAACAATTTTAGATTTATGGTAATGAGTTTCCTAATGCCCAACTGGGCGTTTTTTAACTTTTTACCAAGTGGGCGTTGTACAGAGAAGTGTATGACGCTGACCAATCAGTGTCATACACTTCTCTTCATTCCAGCCCGTTTGACTGCACAGCGTGATCTCGCGAGATCACGCTGTGCTGTCACATACTCCCACAGAAACTTTACAGAGGTAGTGGGAGTGTGAATAAACATCGCATCCTGGCTGGAGGCGATGTCTATTCACTCTCAAGACACTTTGGTAAAGTTAAACAAGCTGGGCTGGAATGAAGAAGTGTATGACGCTGATTGGTCAGCGTCATACACTTCTCTGTAAAACGTCCTCTTGGTAAAAAGTTAAAAAACGCCCAGTTGGGCATTAAGAAACTAATTAGCATAAATCCCCAAATTGTTCATAACTTGCTAAAAAATGATAGTTTTTTTTTTAAATAAAAACCGCTGTTATCCATATTACAGCGCCTATCAGATTAGGTAGGGGATAGGGCACTTATAAACTGGTGACAGAGCCTCTTTAAGCTAGATTCACACTTGTGTTGATGCCGTTTTTGGTCGTTTTTTTTGCGTTAAAACAAGGAGTTGACCTTTTTAGTTAAAGAAAAAAATCTGCGACAAAAACGGCATCACTGCATGTGCCAGCCTAAAGGTATTCAAAGGGTCAATACTTTGTGCAGCCAGGTCAAGTTCTTCAACACTAAATATGGCAAACCATGAATTTCTGCTTTATCTTGTACATTATCGTGCTAGAACTGAAAACACCACACCATGGAAATGTACCCTTGCAGTTAATTTATTTTTGGTTATTTCATTACAACGGCACGTGTCAAAGGGTGGGATATATTCGGCTGCAAGTGAACAGTCAGTTCCTGAAGTTGATGTGTTGAAAGCACAAAAAATGGGCAAGTGCAAGGATCTGAGCGACTTTGACAAGGGCCAAATTGTGATGGCTATTTGACTGTCTCAGAGAATCTCCAAAACGGCAGGTCTTGTGGGTTATTCTGGTATGCGGTGGTTAAAGTGGTCCATTGAAGCAGCCAAGTCTGATTATTGCGCGTGGGGAGTGAAGGATAGCCCATCTGGTTCAAACCCGCAGAAGAGTTGCTATAGCACAAATTTCTGAAAAAGTTAATGCTGACCATGATAGAAAGTTGTCGGCACACATGCGGGGGGAATTTATTTTGACGTATCATACGCCAGTCTGAATACGAACAAAGTTGGAGTAAAACACGTCTAAGATGCGCACGCTTCCTAATAAGTTAGTTGCATCTCTGGCTGTCCATGCGCGAGAGAGGGAAATCTACGCCAACTATGAGCTGGCATAGATTTGCGCCATACTTGTTTGCCAGCTTCTGCCATAAATTATAGTAACTGTGTAGAGCCGCGACTGGCCCTTCCGCTTAACTCCGTCCACTTTTTTTTACAGTTGTATAAGCGGCACAAAAGTCACGTAGAAAAGTTGTTATATTCCCCTTATTTTACCTCGCAACTTGCTGCATTTGGGGCTGAGACAGGTAACATGTTGACCCCTGTCCTCTGCAAGTGCCTACGATGGGTACGTGACAATCAAAACTCAATTATTGAACAACGGAAAAAGGCGACTTGATCAGATGAATCATATTTTTTCTTTTACATCATATGGATGGCTGGTTGCATGTGTGTTGTTTATCTGATAAGAGATGACTCCCAAGATGCACTATGGGAAGAAGACAAGCTGGCAGAGGCAGTGTGATGATCTGGGCAATATTCTGCTAGGAAACCTTGGGTCCTGGCATTCACGTGGATGTTGCTTTGACACATACCACCTACCTAAACATTGTTGAAGACCACATACGCCCCTTCATGACATTAGTATTCCCTAATATCAGTGGCCTCTTTCAGAAGGATAATACACCTTGTCAGGGGGAGTTCACACTGAGTTTTTTTACACGGAAACTGCGCCGCAAAATGCGCCAAAAAACGGCTGAATATGACTCCCATTAATTTCAATGGGAGACGGAGGCAGGGACTCCTAGCGTCGTACATAACTATGATGCTAGGAGCCCGGCTCCCTGCACTGAGTTCGGTCCGGGACTTCCGGCCGAAATAGGTCCGTCCATTACGGACGTTAATGTGCTCGTGTGAACCCAGCCTTAAAGGAAAGCTGCCATCAGAATTATGCCTATCAAACGACTCCATGCGCTTTGTGTCCCTTCATAGCATCTACATAGCGTGTACATAGCCTGTACATAGTGCTACATACAGTCCCCCTTGTACATAGTGCCCGGCCGAAACGTTAATGTGCTCGTGTGAACCCAGCCTAAGAGAGCACTGCATGATATCTGTTTTTGAATGTAGGAGGCCTGCCATGAATGTGTATTGGGAATGAAGAATCATAGCTGTGGTTTACTTGTATCTCACATCATTAATATTATCTTACTTGGCTACAGGTGAAAAACTTTGCTGTGATTTATCTGGTGGATATAACAGAAGTACCTGATTTTAATAAAATGTATGAGTTATACGATCCCTGTACGGTCATGTTCTTCTTCAGGTAAGGTTTTATACATTCATTTTCTTTTCTGAAAAAGTGTCTGAGTTATATTAACCCCTAGGCGCACCGGGACGCAACTGTGCGTCCATGTGGCCAGTGTCTTAAGGCACAGGGACGTACAGTTACTGCGTGGTTGGCGACAGTGTGCACTGGAAACCGGGAGGCCAGCTGTGCCTGACAGCTGACACTCCACTGTATGCCGGTCAGCGGCTTATTTCCGCTGATTTCGGCAATTAACCCCTTGATTGCGGTGATCGATTGCAATCGCCGCATTCAGGGGTTTCTAGCTCATCGGCAGACCTCACGATGAAATCGTGAGGTTTACAGATGGCTAGCATGGCGATCGGAGGCCAAGTAATGGCCTCCATGTCTACCATGTACGGAAGCCTATCAGTATCAGCCTCCTGATAGACTTCCTGTCAGTGACAGGACGTCACTGCCGTTCGCGATGCACATTGTCGATGACAGTGTCGGTGACCGTGTGCATCGAGAACCGGGAGGTCAGCTGTCCCTGACAGCTGACACTCCACTAGTTGCTGATCAGCGGCTCATTGCCGCTGATTTCGGCAGTTAACCCATTACATGCGGGGCTCGATTGCGATCTCCGCATGTACAGGGTTTGTAGCACATCAGCAGCCCCCATACAATTGTGGGGGCTGCTGATGCTTGTGATGGCACCCGGGTCTGCCATGTATGCAAGCCTATGAGGATCAGCCTCTGGCTGGTCCTCGTAGACTGTCAGAGTGACGGTAACGTCACACTGACAGTTGGAATACGTTACACTACCAAGGTAGAGTAATGTATTCTAGCAGCGATCAGAGCTGCAGGAAAAAAAAAAAAAGTGTAAAAAGTAAAGAAAAAATAAAAAAAAAAGTTCATTAAAATGTTTTACAAAAGTGTAAAAATAAAAGATTTTTTTTTTCCTATAATAAGTCTCTCTTATTATAGGAAAAAAATGAAACCGTTAAACAGTACACATTTGGTATCACCGCGTTCGTAACGACCCAATCTATAAAACTATAATGTTATTTTTATCGCACGGTGAACGCCGCAAAAAAAATAAACAAAAACAATGCCAGAATCACTATTTTTTTGGTCACCACCCCTCCCAAAATATAGAATAAAAAGTGATCAAAAAGTCGCATGTACCCCAAAATAATACCAATAAAAACTACAACCCGTCCCGCAAAAAACAAGCCCTTACACCGCTATTTTGACTTAAAAATAAAAACGTTACGGCTCTCAGAATATGGTGACACAGAAAATAAATTATTTTTATAAAGAAGTGATTTTATTGTGCAAACACTGCAAAACATAAAAAAACGATATACATATGGTATCGCCGTAATCGTACCGACCCGCAGAATAAAGTAAAATTGTCATTTATAGCGCATTATGAACGCCGTAAGAAATAAAGAATTTAAACCGCCAAAATCACTGTTTTTGGCCACCAAAGCTCTAAATAAAATGTAATGAAAAGTGATCAAAAATTTGCATCTACCAAAAAATGGTACCAATAAAAACTACAGCTCGTTATAAAACAAGCCCTCACACCGCTCAATTCATGGAAAAATAAAAAAGTTATGGCGTTTGGAAGGCGGGGAGTGAAAAACCAAAATGGAAAAGCAAAAAAGGATCAGTCCTGCAAAGGTTAATTAATTTCTATTAAAAAAATAAATTATTAGCACATGTGGGGTATTGTCGTACTGGGGAGAGGTTGCGTTACAAATTTAGGGCGACTTTTTCTCCTTTATCCCTGAAAAAATTCAACATTAGTGGACAAAAATGTTTATATTCATTT